>NC_001224.1:0-85779 GCF_000146045.2 Saccharomyces cerevisiae S288C | reverse complement strand
TATGGATATTATATTATAATTAAGCATATTTCTGTATAATAATATAACTATTCCAATATATATATATATATTACTTTTTTTTATTAATATATATATATGGACTCCTTCTTAAAAAGGGGTTCGGTCCCCCTCCCATTAGGGAGGGGTCCCTCACTCCTTCGGGGTCCGCCCGCCGCGGGGGGGCGGGCCGGACTATATTTATATATTTATTAAGTTTTATTTTCATATTATTTATTTATACTAATTACTTTATTAATATTATATTAATTTATATAAAATTTATTTAAATTATAATTAAATTTATATAATGACTTTTTATATATATTTCTTTATAAATATTATTCAATCTAATTATTCATCAGATAATATTTTATCTTATAAAGAAATAATATTATAAATAAAATATATAATTTATTTTATTATTATATTAATTATATAATATAATTTATATATTTATGACTTTCCTATTAATAATATAAATATCTTATTCAAATTAATTAAAAATTAATATATTATTTATATTTATTAATTAATTAATTGATTAATATTATATACTTTTTTATAATTATTTATATATTATTTATTAATATTATTAATATAATTATTATATAATATATTCTTCTTATAATATATTTTATTATACTTTTTTATAAATATTATATATTAATTTATTAGCAATAATACGATTTGAACGTATATAATTAGGTCATGACCCTAAAATGTTAACCAATTACATCATATTGCATTTATATATTAATACTTATATTATATTACTTATAAAATCTAATATATATATATATATAATATAATTTTTACTTATTAAAAATAATAAATAAAAAAAAAAAGAAAATATATATAATCTTTATCATTATAATATATAATATTATATTATATTCTATTTATAATATATTTATAACATATTTATAATATATTTATAATATATTTATAATATTTAATATTTTTTAAAAAAAAAATAAAAATAGTCCGGCCCGCCCCCGCGGGGCGGACCCCGAAGGAGTCCGGCCGAAGGAGTCCATCCTAAAGGAGATATATAAATAAATTTACTATTATTAATATTATAAAGATTAATAATTTTTATTGTTAATAACATTTTATATTTTATATTTTATTAAGATGTAAATACAAAAGGAGAAAATTAATTATATAATATAATATATATACATATATATATTATATAATATTTATATTATTATTAACTTCCTATATACTATACTATTATATTTATATTTCTCCTTCCGGGGTTCCGGCTCCCGTGGCCGGGCCCCGGAACTATTAATATTAATATTAATTAAAAATATTTATTTTTATATTAATTAATTAATTAATTAATTAAAATTATTTTATTGAATTTTATATTATTTAATAAAAATTTTATAATATTTATATTATCCTTTGGGGTTTTCCCTTGGGAAAAGGAAAATTCCTCACTCTTTCAGTGACTTTATAATTTATTATTTATTATTAATAAATAAATAGTAATAATAGTCCGGTCCGCCCCCCCCCGCGGGGGGCGCGGACCCCGAAGGAGTGAGGGACCCCTCCCTAATGGGAGGGGGACCGAACCCCTTTTTAAGAAGGAGTCCAACCGTAGAAGATAATAATAAAGTTAAATATTATTAATAATAATTAAATAATGTTAATTTGTATTATATTAATATTATATATAATAAAATATTATATCTCTTTTTTATAAATTATAATTAAATATATTATTATAAATATATTATAAAAATAATAAAAAAAAATAGTATATTAAATATTTATTTAAATACATACTATTATTTATTATTCCTTTGGGGTTCGGTCTCCCCTCCCGTATATTTACGGGAGGGGGTCCCTCACTGCGCTGAAAGCGGGGACTTATTATCTTTATATTAATTTATATTATTTATATATAAATATATATATTAACTTTTTTATATTAATATAAAAATCAATTAATTAATTATTATTTTTTTAAGGAAGTAATTAATATTAATATTAATATTAATTGGAAAGGGTTATATTATAATATAATATAAATATATATTATTATTATTTATATATAAATATTAAAATATTTTATATTTATATGTATGGGTCCCAATTATTATTTTATATAATAATTATTTAGGGGACCCGGATATCTTATTGTTATTAATTTATTATATTATATTATATTATATATTTATTATTTATTATTAATATTTTATTTATAATATTTATAATTTTATTAAATATTATTACTAAATATTTATTTATTTATAATAAATTTATTATATACTTTTTTATATTATTATTATAAATTTTAATAAACTTTTATTTATATATAATTATAAATAAAGATATAAATATTTATCTCCTTCTTTAAATAAAAAAAGGGGTTCGGTTCTCCCCCCGTAAGTATACGGGGGGGTCCCTCACTCTTTCGGGGTCCGCCCCCTCCGCGGAGGGGGCGGACCGGACTTTATTATTATTATTATTATTATTATTTTTATTTTTATTAAATAATATTTATATAATTTTAATAATTAAAACTTTTTATATTATATTTATATTATTTGATTATATTATTAATTATATAATGTTAATATCAATTATATTTTATATTTATATAATATTATAATATATATATTTATTATATAATTATTTTTTTTTATTAAATTTTATTATATATACTTATTCTCCTTTCGGGGTTCCGGCTCCCGTGGCCGGGCCCCGGAACTATTAATTAATAATAGGTGAAACAATAGGATTTTATATTACCTGTGAACAACTGGTAATATTTAATCCGTATTATATTATATTATATTATATTAATATTAATATTAATATTACATAAAATAAATATTAATTTTTATAAATTATTATCTCCTTCTTAATTAAGAATAAAAAGGGATGCGGTTCCCACGGGGTCCCGCACTCCTTCGGGGGTCCGCCCCCTCCGCGGGGCGGACCGGACTTTATTATTATTATTATTATTATTAATAATAATTATATTTATAAAATTCATATGATTATTATTTTTTATTATTTTATATATATATATATAATTTATTATTTTATATATATATATTATATTATATATTTTTTTTTATTATATATATATATATATTATATATATATATAATATATTTTATATTATTTATATATTATTAATTCTTTTTATTTTTTATTCTATTGTGGGGGTCCCAATTATTATTTTCAATAATAATTATTATTGGGACCCGGATATCTTCTTGTTTATCATTTATTATATTAATTATTTGGTTATTATTTTTAATTTATATTTATTTTATATAATTTATTATATTGTTTATACTTTATATCTATTATTAATTATATTATATTATTATAATATATTTATTGATTATATTATTAAATATTAACAAATGTGTGCTCTGTATTTATTTAATATTCTGGTTATTATCACCCACCCCCTCCCCCTATTACTTATATATTTGAAATATATAAATATATAACATAATAAATTAATATATTAATAATTATATACTTATTTTTTTTTATTATTTATAAATATTATTTAATAAAATATTAACTTATTTATAAAATTTTAATAAATATATTTAATATAATTCTTTAATTTAATAATAATATTATATTTTAATATAATTTATTTATTATTAATAATTAATATATTCCTTATTTATTTTTTATTATTATTTATAAATATTACAATTTATTTTTATATTTATATTTATTATTATTATTTTATAATAGATATATTAATATTCTTTTTAGGTTCTAATAGATCTTCATTATATACCTTTATTAGAACTTAATGATAATATTATATTTTATATTTAAACTCCTTTCTTAATAATAAAATTATATTTTTATATAATTTATAATTATTTACTTTTTTATTATTTATTATTATTTATTATTAATATATTAATATAATAATAAGTTCTCGAATTCCTTTTTTCTTTTAAAGAAGGAAATTATAATAATATTAATATATATAGGTAAAATATAATAGTCCCCACTCCGCGTAACGGTGTCCGCAATAATATAACTTATTAAATTCTTATATATACTAAAATAATAAAAATTATTCTTTTCTATTTTTTTATTATTATTATTATTATTATTATATATATCATTTTATTTTTATATAATATTTATAATATAATATTATACATTATATTATAAATTATAAATAATATCATAATATATTAAATTATAGTTTGAATGAGTGAGGGACCCCCTCCCGTTAGGGAGGGGGACCGAACCCCTTTTTAATTTAATTTAATTTAATTTAATTTAATTTAATTTAATTTAATTAAGAAGAAGATATATAATTATTTATTCTCCTTTCGGGGTTCCGGCTCCCGTGGCCGGGCCCCGGAACTTTATAAAATTATTAATTATAATAGTCCGGCCCGCCCCGTGGGGCGGACCCACCCCAAAGGAGTAATATATTATTAAATATATAATATATAATATATATAATACATATAATATACTTTTTATATTAATAATATATATATAAAATATAATATAAATAATATTATTTAATATATATATATATAAATATATATATAAATAGAATAAATATTCTATTAATATTCTATATATTAAATACACTTATTAAAGTTTAATTCTAATTCTTTTTAATATATGAACTATTTAATTATTTATATATTTTATTAATATTAATAATAATAATAATAATTATTATTATAAATTAATCTTTAATAATATTAAATAAGTTTATTATAATTAATTAATGATAATTTATTTAATGAATACTTCTTTTGGGACTTTATATTTAAATTTATATAAGTGTGAATTCCTTATTATTTATCATTTATATATATATATATATTTTTATTTTTATTTTTATATAATATTTAATAAACATTTTATATTTAATTATATTATTAAAGATATAAATTATAAAAAGGGTAGGTATTTTGATAATAAATAATATATTATTATATTAATAAAGGGTTTAATAATTATGATAATAATAATAAAGAAATTCAATTAATTAAATTTAATTAAATTTTAAACTCCTTTTTTTGGTTCATATTTATAATATATAGAATATAAAATATACTTTATAAAATAGGTATTCATTCCTCTCTCATGGAGGTTCACACCTATTTTTAATAAAATATAATAAAATATATATAAAATATATATAAAATAGGTGCTCACTTCAAAAAATAATTACATAAATAGTATATTTATAATATATTAATATTTCTCCTTTCGGGGTTCCGGCTCCCGTGGCCGGGCCCCGGAACTATATAATATTTAATAATAATCAAATAAAAAATATTTTTTATAAAATAATATTAATAATATATATATATATATGAATTTATATATTAGTTAAATTAATAATATTTATATTATATTATATCATATTAAAAAAGTCCCGCTGGAGGTGAGGCGGTGACCTCGAAGGAATATAAAAATATAAATAATTACATTATTATATTATATTATATTAATATTATATTTTTTTTTTTATAAATATTAAATAAATTTATTAATTATCTTTATAAAAGGTAAATGAAAAAAGAGTATAATGATTATATTATTATTAGTTCCCGCTTCGCGGGAACCCCGTTAGGAGTTTTGAAGGAATAATATATAATAATTATATTTGTAAGAATATTATTATAATAATATAAAATATATATATATAAATTATAATATATTAATTATTGTTAATTATTAATAATATATATATTAATCATTTAGATATATAATTCTATAGCCTTAGACTCCTCATCAGTAGAAGACTACGTATAAAAATAATCAGATAACATCTAAAACATGTAGATAAATAATAGTTGTTTCATATCCAACATGATGTCCAGCTGTTAAATGATAATTTCTCATTCTTCAATAATTAACACCTAACATAGCTGCTAACATTACCATATGTAAGAAATGTAATCCTGTACCAGCATAGAATACTGAACCATAAACACCATCAGAGATAGTGAATGCAGCATTAGTATATTCAATATATTGACAAGTAACAAAAATAACAATTAATCAGAATGTAATTAATAAACCTGATAAGGCTTTATTTCTATTACCTGCGATTAAGGCATGATGACTATAAGTTACAGTAGCACCAGAAGATAATAAGATAATAGTATTTAATAAAGGTAATTCGGTAGGTTGTACAGCTTCAATACCTACGGGTGGTCAACATGCACCTAATAGTACATCAGGACTCATAGCTGAATGGAAATAAGCTCAGAATAAACCAGCAAAGATTAATACTTCAGATAATACAAACATTAAGAAACCTAAATTAATACCTTTTCTTACTGCTATAGTATGATCACCTAAATATGTAGCTTCAGCTACAATATCTCTAAATCATAAAATAGAACTTGTTAATAATACAAATAATGCTAAATATACCATATTCATATTACCAATATAACCATGCATTGTTAATGCTAGTGATAATGCTAATGATAATAATGCAAATGATACTACAATAGGTCATGGTGAAGGCATAACCATATGAAATGGATGTTGTTGATGTCTACTTCTTTCTAAATGTGTCATAAATTTATTGTTATATATATATTATATATATAATATAATTAAATAAATAAATAAAAAAAATATTAATAAAATATTATCCCTTAAACTATATAATAAAATTAAATAATAATATTAATTTAATAAATCTTTTATTTAATAATAATATAAATTATATTAAATATTTATAATAATATATTATTTATAAAATTATAAAATAAATTTATATATAATTCAATATATATATATTAATTTATATATTTAAATTAAATATAATTAAATAAATAATATAATCGAATTAATATCTCTTTCGACCGGATTATTTATTCAATTATTAATAATATAAATAATTAATTTGTATTGAATATAATTTATTTAAATATTTTATTATTATTATTATTATTATTATTAATTTATTAATATTAAAGGAAATATATTTATTATATTATATTATATATATTTTTTATTATTTATATTTATTATTAATATAAATCATTGATAATATCTTCTTTTTATTTATTTATTATTATAATTAAAAAAGAATCTTATATTAATTAATATTATTTATTTTTTTTTTATTTAATAAATAAATATTATTATATTAAGATAGATATAATATTATATCTAGATTTAGGAAATATAGGGTTCGAACCTATAATCTTTCGTGTGTAAAACGAATGCTATACCAATTAAGCTAATCTCCTTTATAAAATATATACTCCACAGATATATATCCAAAACTCTTATTAATTATTATAATTATTATTTTATTTATTTATATATATATAATTATAATAATTCATATAATTATTATAATCTTATAAATATTCCTATTGAAAATTATACTTTATAATTAAATTTATTAATAATTATTTAATTTAATATATAAAATATTTATTTATATATATATTTATATATATATATATATTTTTATAAGTAGTATATTATATTTTATATATAATAATATTTATAATATATATATTATAAATTATATATAATATATTATATATTTATTTAATAATTTTTATATAATTAATATATTATATATTTAATAAATTTTATATAATTAATAAGGTAAATATAATTTAATGGTAAAATGTATGTTTTTAGGTGCATATTATCTAAGTTCAAATCTTAGTATTTACAAAATAAAAAATTAATATAAATTTATTATAATCATTTATAAATTTATTATAATATTATTATTATATTTATTTATTATTAATAATTATTTATTATTTATTATATAATATTTTTATAATTATATATTAAATATATATAAATTTTATTATAATAAAACTCCTTCTTAAATAGGGGTTCGGTTCCCATGGGGTCCCTCACTCCTTACGGGGTTCCCGCAAAGCGGGAACTAATAATAATATATATTTTTATATATATATTAATATATATATATATTTATAACTCCTTTATTGATATTTATTCTTATTTAGAATATTTTTAATTAAATAATATAATTAAATGAATACCAAACTTATATTATATTTATATTTATATTTATATTTCTCCTACCGGGGTTCCGGCTCCCGTGGCCGGGCCCCGGAACTAAATATATAAACTTTTTTTTATAATATTATATTTATTAAAATATTAATAAATAAATAAATAAGAGATATAATATATATTTTCTTTGTATTAAATATATTATATATATATATATTAATTATTATAATATATTTATTATAAATTAATTATTAATTAATATATTATTATTATTGCCCTTAATGAGAATCGAACTACATGTAAATAAATCTTCAATTTATCGCTTTACCACTAAGCTATAAAAGCTATATATAATATAATACTTATTATTACTTATAATATAATATATATATATATTTATATAATAATACATAATATATATATATATATAAATAAAACATAATATATAATATATATTTTTATATTATTAATTAATTAATTTATTACTTATCTTATTATATATATATATAAACCTTTTATAATATATTAATATATATAAAACTTTAATATTATTAATTATTATATTTATATTTATATTTATATATATAATAAATATATATATATATTTATATAAATTATATAATAAATAATAATTATATTTTATTTATAATTAAAAATAATAATTATATAATATATTACTCCTTCGGGGTCCGCCCCGCGGGGGCGGGCCGGACTATATTATATATAAAATAATAAAAAGTCTATTTATAATACTAATATAATATTATATTAATATTATTTATTAAAAAGTAATTATAATAATATTATTATTTATTTAATTTATTTATTTATTTATTTATTTATTTATTATTATTATTAAATAATATATTATATTTATATTAATTATTTAAGATATAATATTAAGTTCTGGGGGACGGCCCCCCGTATCCGTATCCGTATCCGTATTCGTATCCGTATCCGTATCCGTATGGGGGATCGGAACCCCAAAGAGGAGTGAATACCTATTACATTATATTTATTTTATATTATATTATATTTATTTTATATTATATTATATTATAAATATAAATTATAAAAGGAGTAAATATAATTCTTATAATTTAATTATATTATAATTTTATTTTATTTTATTAATATTTCTCCTTTCGGGGTTCCGGCTCCCGTGGCCGGGCCCCGGAACTATTAATATAAAAATATATAATATTTATAAAAAAATTATACATTAATTATTCTTATTATTATTATTTATTTAATTATTATAATAATTATAAAAAGAATATTTTTATTAAATTATTAAATTTATAATATATTTAATTATATTATAATATATAAATATAATTTTATAAAATAATAAGCTAAATATTAAATATATATTTAATATTAATATCAATATAATATTAATATCAATATAATAATTTAAGATATATTATTTAAAGATTTAATTATAAATATAATAACTCCTCTCGGGGGTTCCGGGTCCCGTAGCCGGGACCCGAAACTTAATTAATATATATTTTATAAATTAATCATTATTTATTTTAAATAAAATATTAATATTTTTATAAATATAAATTCTATAATAATAAATAATAAATATATATATATATAATAATAAAGAATAAAAGAATATTATTAAAAGTTATGGCTATAGCCATGAAGAATTAATTAATTATAAAAATAATTAAAAGAAAATAATTTTATATATTTATAATAAAAGAATAATTTATATATAATTTATATAAATATAAAAAAGTCTCCTTTTTTAATTTTAAGAAGAAGTAAAAATAATAATTAATCTAATAAAATATTTTTTAAAATATATTTATTTATAAATACATTACCATTTTTAATATATTTAGCAATTTCATGTTTAGTCCCGGCCCCAGTCGGGACCCCGAAAAGGAGAACAATTAAAGTAAAGAGCTGCTGGTCTATAACCAGTAAATGTTATAATTAATGTATTATTTAAATCATAAACAAATACTCCAACATTAATAAATTTAGTATTATTATTATTTATAGAATTTAAACGTTGAATATCACTATTTATACGATATGGTAATTTATAATTATAGATAAGATTTATATTTAATACATCATCAATAATATTTTTAGTTCCGGGGCCCGGCCACGGGAGCCGGAACCCCGAAAGGAGAAATATTATAATTAGAATAATATCTTTTTTTATTAATATTATTATTAATTAATTTTAATAAATTAGAACCTTTAAGTGTATTATGTAAACCTTTTATATAGATTTCTATAAGTGTTTTTCATAATTGGAAATCAATTTCTTTACGACTATATCATTTTAATGAATATAATTTAGGTAAAATAACATAATATAAAAAATCTATTCTATTAAATTCTAATTTAATAACTCCATTTTTATCAGGTTTAGTTAATTTAATAGATGAATCTCAATCTTTTAATAATTTATTTTTAATTAATAATGGTGTATTATCAATTGGTTTTCAATTATTTAATACATAAGATTTAATAGCTTTTAATGTATTAATACTACGTTTATGTTGTGAAACATTAAAACCACAAATATTACGTTTTGGAGATAGATCAAATGAACCTTCAGCTTCAATAAAACCTAAAATTCAATAATCATTTATTTTATCATATGGAATTTTTAAATTAGGTATAACTTCATAATTATTAATTGTATTTTTAATATTTAATAAATCTTTATTATTATAAGATATACCATTTAAATTATTAATTATAGCTATTTTTCATTTATAATAACTATAATATTTAATTGTTAAACAAGGATACTTATCAAAAATAGTTACAATATTAGAATATAACCATTTCTTTTGTGAATTTACTAATATAATTGTTTTAAGTAGTTCTTCAAAATTAGAAGGTATATTTAATATATTTCTAATCTTTTCTAAACATGCTTTATCATCAATATGTATTCTAAAACCATAAAAAAATCTTAAATATTTTTTATCATTTAATTTAATATAAAAACTACCATCTCCATCTGTAAATCCTACTAATCATTTATAAAAATTATCTATTTCTAAATTATTCTTATTATTATTTTTATTATCTTTTTGAACAATAATTAATTTATTATTTAAAGAAGTATGATAACCTCTTTTAATAATATTTATATTTTTAATATAAGGTGATTGAATAGAATATAAATCTATATCTTTATTATATTTAAGAATATTATTATAATTATTATTATTATTATTATTTTTAATAATTAAAAATATTAATAATAAGTAAATATTAATTATTGTTCATTTAATCATTCCAAAAATTTAGGTAATGATACTGCTTCGATCTTAATTGGCATATTTGCATGACCTGTCCCACACAACTCAGAACATGCTCCATAGAAGACACCTTCTCTTTGAATTAAAGCAGAAACTTGATTTAATCTACCAGGAGTAGCATCAACTTTAATACCTAAACTTGGAATAGCAAAATCATGAATAACATCAGCAGCTGTTACAACGAATCTAATATGTGTATCTACAGGTACAACTATAGAAGTATCAGTATCTAATAATCTTAATTGACCTTCTTCTAATAATTCATCAGGAATAACATATGATTCAAATTCAACAGTTTCACCACTATCATTAATAAAATCTGAATATTCATATTTTCAATATCATTGATATCCAATAGCTTTAATAGTTATAGCTGGTGAAATAACTTCATCACATAAATATAATAAAATAAATGAAGGAAAAGCAATAATTAATAAAATTACAGCTGGAAAAATTGTTCAAATAACTTCAATAGTTTGTCCATGTTTAATATATTTATATGCAATAGGATTTTTTGAATATGTTATAACAATTGTATATAACATTCAAGATACTAAACCTAAAATAACTAATAAATAAAACATAATATTATCATGTAATTCTAAAATACCTTCTTGATTTGGTGTTGCTGAATCCTGAAAATAACATGCATAAGGTGTTGGTACATCATTCATAATGAATGTTGTTAATTGTAATCTTAATAAATCTAACATTTTAATAAATCTTAACCTTTAGACTCTTTTGTCTATTTATAATATGTTAATACTACTTTTAATTAAAATTTATTTATAATTTATTATTATATATTATAAATTAAAATAAAAAATATTATATTATATTATCAACCCCACCTTTTTTTATTAAAAATAATTAAAATTATATATTATTTTTATAAATAATATATATAATATTATTAATCATATAAATATATATTTTATTAAAAAAAAAAAAATACTAAAACTCCTTCGGTCCTCCTCCCGTTAGGGAGGGGTCCCTCACTCCTTACGGGATTCCCGCTTCCCAAAAACTAATAATATTCATATCATATATATTAATATTTATTAAAATATATAATATTTAGATTATATATAATATATATAATTTTTATTATTATAATATATTAGTGATTACCTTATTTATAAAGGTATGAAGCAAGGAGTTATTATTTATTATTATTATTATTATTATTATTATTAATATAATATATATATAATATATTATTAATTTTTATTTATACTCCTTCGGGGTCCCCGCCGGGGCGGGGACTTATATTTATATTATTAATATAATATATATTTAAAAATAAAATAGTCCGCCCCGCGGAGGGGGGCGGGACCCCGAAGGAGTCCGCCCCCCTTTTTATTTTATTTTATTTAATTTTAAAGAAGAAGAATTATTTATATTTATTTATTTATTTATCTCCTTCGGGGTTCCGGCTCCCGTGGCCGGCCCCCGGAACTGTAATAATATATTAATTTAATTAATATTTTTTATAGATAAATATACATTATATGTTTTTATTAATTAATTATTTATTTATTTATTTATAATATATATTTAAATATTATATTATATATATATATTTAAAAGATAAATTATATTTATAATTATTTAATGAACATCTATTTAATAATAATAAAATAGTCCGGCCCGCCCCCGCGGGGCGGACCCCGAAGGAGTCCGGCCGAAGGAGATGTGAATCCTGCTAGGAGGAGTAATTATTTATTAATATTATTTTAATATATATAAATATTATAATCATTATTACTTGTAGAAGGAATTGAACCTTACATTATTTATTTATGAGACAAATGTTTTAACCAATTAAACTATACAAGCTCCTTAATTATAATTATTATTATAATTAATACAATATTTACTCTTTATTATCAATATTTATACCTTATTTTATAAATATAAATAAAAGATATTAATTATTAAAATATTAATAAATATATTCTTTAATAATTTATAATTATAATATAATAATTATAATAATAATAATTTTTAATAAAAAATAAAATAATTATAAAATTATAATCTTATTATATAAAATATATAATATATTTATAATTATTAATAAAAAAGATAATTATATAATTAAAATTAATATATATATATATATATATATAAAGGTATTATTAATTAATTAAAAATATTAATATATTTGTTAATTAAATAAATAAATAAATATAAATATTATCTAATTATAAATTTATTCTTAGTAATTAATATATATATAATATTATATAATATAATATATATAATATAGGTGTTAGTTTAATAATATTCTTTATTATATATAAATATAAATAAGATATCTTATACTATATATTATAATAAATTATAAATAATTAAACATAATAAATATAATTTATATATACATATTTATTTTTTATTAATTTATAACATATTAATAAAAATAATAAATATATAATTTCTTTAGAATACTTTTTATTCTCCTTCCGGAATTAATAAAATAAAATAATATAATATAATATAAAATATAGATACTTATTTAATTTATTAATTAATATATATATAAATATATTATTATATATAATATAAATAAATATATAATATAATATAATATTAATAATTATTATTATATACCTTTTTATAAATAATTTAAATATTTATAAAAATATTTTAATAATATTTATAATATAAAATTTATCATTTTATAAAAATTATATATATATATATAATATATAAAATAGTTTCTTCTTACATAAAATATAATAAAAATTATAAAATATATTAAATTATTAATAATTATATATTTAATGAATAATCTTAAATTAATAAATATCAATAAATATATCAATAAATATAATATAATATAATATAATAAAATTATTTATTATTATTTATTTATTATTATTATTAATACATACTTTTTATATTATTTTCTTTAATATATATATATATATGATATATAAATTAAAATATATATATATTATTATCGTCCTTAATAGGAATTGAACCCATCTATTCTCATTAACAGTGAGATGCTTTAACCGATAAGCTATAAGGACATATTATATAAAAGAATAAATATATATTAATTAAATAAATAAAAACCCTTATTTTATATATTTTATTAGTTCCGGAAGGAGAATAAATAAATAAATATATAAATATATAGAAATATAACTCTATAATTAAATTTATTAAATACAGATAATAATTATTTTATTATTAATTTTATTAATAGTTCCGGGGCCCGGCCACGGGAGCCGGAACCCCGAAAGGAGAAATATACATTTTAGAATTATTTATATATTTTTTTTATAAAAGTATATATATATATTATAAAGATAATATAAATTATTATTTATTTATTAATTAATTAATTATAATTATAATTATAATTATTATTATTTATTTATTTATTTATATATATAAATATATTAATATAATTATTATATAATTTTTTTTTTTATAAAGTATATATATATATAATTTTATATATTAAATTATGTATTAAATTAATTATTCATTGGATTATATTAATTTCAATGGATTTGATTTATAATAATATATAATTAATAATAAATTATGAAGGGAATAGGAATTGAACCTATGAAGACCTAAGTCATTGAGTTTACAGCTCAACTCCAACTACCAACATTGAAAATCCCTCCTTATATATTAATATATATATATATTATTATCTTAATATAATATATATATATTTATATAATTATTATAATATATTTACTCTATTTAAGATTTATATCTATATATATATAATATAAATATAAGTTCAATTTATCTTATCTAAAAGAGATATTTATTAATAATAATTTATGATTTATAAATTAATAATAAGATTTAAATATTATTTATAAGTATATATTATTATATTATAAATTATTTATATTATTATTTAATTATAATATTTTTAATAAAATAGTCCGCTCCCCTCCCG
Organism: Saccharomyces cerevisiae S288C; assembly: GCF_000146045.2. Lineage (NCBI taxonomy): Eukaryota > Fungi > Ascomycota > Saccharomycetes > Saccharomycetales > Saccharomycetaceae > Saccharomyces > Saccharomyces cerevisiae. The sequence continues at coordinate 70,536 of NC_001224.1, read as the reverse complement.
CAGGGGAGGGGGCGGACCCCGAAGGAGTGCGGGACCCCATGGGAACCGCATCCCTTTTTATTCTTAATTAAGAAGGAGTAATAAATTTATTTATAAATATAAAATTAATAATTAATATTTATTAAATATAATTAATAATAAAACTCCTTATGGGGTTCCCGCTTCGCGGGAACTATATATATTTATTATAAATTAAATAATTATTTATTTATATATATATATATATATAATTATATTTATATTTATTATTATTATTATTATAATATATATATTTATATTTTATATATTAATGATATATAATATGAAACTAACAGGGATTGAACCTATATTTGTACCTTATCAAAATACTATTCTAACCAATTGAATTATAGTTTCTATTTCATTAATTATTATATTTAATTAATTTATATAATAATATTAAAATTTATTATAATTTATATATTTATTAATTATTTATTAATATAATATTTATTAATTTATTAAAATATTTATATTATATTATAAATATCTCCTTCGATTAGATAATTTATATTATTTATTAATATAATATTTATTTAATATTTATATATATATATATATATATAATTTATTAATATATATATTATATAATATAATTATTGGAGTTAATGAGACTTGAACTCATATTAAATGCATGCAACGCAGTCGTTCTACCAAATTTAACTATAACCCCATTATATTTATATTTATATTATTTATAAAAAAAATAAAAATATAAATTATTATTTCTTTATATAATATATAATATTATTATAATATTATTCTTATGTAATTTATTTATATTAATTAAATTAAACTATATTATTACTTATAATAAAATATATATTAATGAAAGATTAAAAATAATATCAAAGTAAATAAATATTATTTTATAAATTTATAATAAGTTTTTAATATATTATTATCTTATTATAAAAAATTAATAATTAATTAATTAACCCTATATTAAAATATAAAATTATATACTTTTTATATAATAAATAATAAATAATTAATAATTAATATATAAATAATTATAATATTTTATATTATTCTCCTTTCGGGGTTCCGGCTCCCGTGGCCGGGCCCCGGAACTATTAAATATTTTTATTTAATAATAAATAAATAAATAAATTAATTAATAATATTTATTAATATATAATATTATATAATATAATATAATATCTTATAGGATTTGAACCTATATAATTAGATTCGTATTCTAATATTTTACCATTAAATTAAAGATATATACGGAAAATATGAGATTCGAACTCATAAGAATTTACAATTCAATTACTTAGCAAATAATCCACTTTACCTATAGTTAATTTTCCTTTATTAAAAAAAATATAATAATAAATAAATTAATAAATTAATAAATAAATTAATAAATTAATAAATTAATAAATTATAATAAATTATAATTATTTTTTATATTATTTTCCTTTCGGGGTTCCGGCTCCCGTGGCCGGGCCCCGGAACTATTAATAAGTAATAAATAAATAAATAAAAAGAAGAAATATATTAATGAAATTATATAATAATTAATAAATTATAAAATTATGATTTTTTACTATTAAATATAAAATAAAAATAAAAATATTAATAATAATAATATAATATAATATAATATAATATAATATGATCTAATATAATATAATATAATCTAATTAATTAATAAGATTATAAATATTTATAATAATATATATTATATTTATATATATATATAATATATATATATTTTATATATTATATATAAGATTATTAAAAAATAATAGTAATAAATATATTGTAAGAAATAATAAATTTATATAAAAATTAATTATTATTAATAAATATAAAAATAAGTCCCCGCCCCGGCGGGGACCCCGAAGGAGTGAGGGACCCCTCCCTATACTATACTAATGGGAGGGGGACCGAACCCCGAAGGAGTATTATATTAAAATATTTATTTTATTTTATTTATTTATTATAAAATATTAATTAATATTAATAATATATTAAATATATAATGAAAGATTAAATAAATAATTTATATAAAATATTAATATAAATTAATAATAATAACAAAATAATTTATTATTAATAAATATAATAATAAAAAAGATTATTATTTATTTTTTTTATATTAAGTATAAATATACGAATCTAATCAGATTTGCACTGACATCCTCCATTATGACAAAATGGTACTTTACTATTAAGCTACAGATCCTTTATTTTATTATTATTATTATTATTACTCCATTGGAATAAAACTCTTTATTAAAATTTATACCTACTACTATTATTATAATTATTATTATAAAATTTAATATATTAATAATATATATATATTTATTTATATTATTATTATATTATTTATTAAATATATAATATTATATATACTTTTTTTATTATAAAATAATATTTATAATTTATATAAAAAGAAATATATTAATTATATTATATATACTTTTTTATCAATAAAAAATTATTATAGTCCGCCCCGCCCCCGCGGGGCGGACCCCAAAGGAGGAGTAATAAAAAATATATTAAAATATATTATAGTTCCGGGGCCCGGCCACGGGAGCCGGAACCCCACAAGGAGATTATTATAAATTATTATTATCATTATTTATTTATAAAGAATAATTATTAAAATATTTTTATTTTTTTTTTATATAAATATTTATATATATATATATATTTATAATATTGTATTTAATTAAAATATAATATATTTTGTTATAATATATTTATAAGAATTATATTTATTTATTAAAATAATAATAAATAAGTATATTAAAGAATTATTATAATAAATTATTATTAATATTAAATATTATAAATATGATTATTTTATTATATAAAATATTATTATTAAATAAAATTAAATATTATTATTATTATATTTTTATATAATAATAATATAATATTATAATATAATATAATATAAGTTTTAATATAATTTTGTATTTAATTAATTATAGGATATTAATTTATATTAATATTAATTATAGATAGCGAGAATCGAACTCGCATTCAATGTTTGGAAGACATCCAGTTTACCAATTAACTTATATCTATTATTATTATTTCATTTATTATTAAATAGTAAATTAAACTTCTTAATTTAATTAAAAATGGGGGGGGGATTATTAATATAATATAATTACTCTCTCCATGATTTGAACATGGAATATTAATATTAGAAGTATTATGCTTTAACCATTAAGCTAAGAGAGCTATTTTTATTAATATTTATTAATAATTATAATATATTAATATTATTAATAAAAATAATTATTATTATTTATTATTATTATTATTATTATTATTATAATATATATATATATAATTATATTATTATTATATATAATTATTATTATTTTTAGAAAGGGAAATATATATATATAATATTATGAGAATAGCTGGAGTTGAACCAAGCATGGGTTGCTTAAAAGACAACTGTTTTACCATTAAACAATATTCTCTATTGTTTATACATAATATATATTACTCCTTTGGGGTCCGCCCCACGGGGCGGGCCGGACTATTATTAATATATATATATATATATATTTATATAAAAATTAATTAAAATATTTTATATATATAAATTAATTAATTAATTAATAACATAACAAAAGGATTAAATCCACCCTCACTATCCATAATTAATACTACTCCTTTCGGGGTTCCGGCTCCCGTGGCCGGGCCCCGGAACTTAAAATATTAAATATTAAATATTAAATATAAAATATTAAATATAATATATTAATTAATTGATACTTATTCCTTTATTTATTATTTATAAATCATAAATTATTATTAATTAATAATTTAATTAATAAGTCCCCAAAGGAGTATTAACATTTTATAATTAAAATATAAATATTAACTTCTTTATATTTAATATATATATATATTATATCTTATAAAAAACTTATATCCTTTTTTTAATATTTATATATTATAATTAAATTAAATAAAATAAAATAAAATGAAAGTATTTATTTTTTTAATAAGATTATTAATTATTCTTTTTTCAATTAATAAGAATTATATATAAATAAATATATAATATAATATAATATAATAAAACTTTTATATATATACTATATATATATATATTATTATTATGATTATTATTATTATTAATAAGAGTTAATAATTCAATAATTTTTATATTATCATATATTATTAATTAATTAATATAAAAATAGGAGTATAATTATATATTTATATATAAATAATATATATATTATAATATTGAATCGGTTTGATTCGAACAAACAAACTCCAAACTCAAATTTTGGTAACTTACCTATTAGTCTACGACTCATTTATATATATTATATATATTATATATATTTATTGCTATTTAAAGGACTTGAACCTTCATACTGTAAAGTAATACATCTTAAGAGTATCGTGTCTACCAATTCCACCAAAATAGCTATTAATTAGATAGTTATTAAAAAAAATAATATATATATTATATTTATTAAATATAAAATAATTATTAATATTATAAAATATAAATAAATATATTATAATATAATAAATAATAATAATATTAATATAATTATTATAATTAATGCCAGACCGAACTCCTTCGGGGTCCGCCCCCCCCCGCGGGGCGGGCCGGACTATAAAAACTATTTTAAAATTATATTTTATTAAAAATAAATTAAAAGAATTTATTATTATCCTTACTCTTTTTATATTAATAATAAAACTCCTTTCGGGGTTCCGACTCCCGTGGCCGGGCCCCGAAACTATTAATAAATAAAAATTATTAAATTATAATTTAAGTCGAACTCCTTCGGGGTCCGCCCCGCAGGGGGCGGGCCGGACTATTTATTAATAATAAATTATAAATTAGTATTAATAATATATTTAATCTTTAATATATATATAAATATAAATAAAAAATTAATTATTAATATTTATAATATTTTTATTTTATTTAATTAAAAAGGATATATTAATAATTTATAAAGGAAATATAATTTATATTAAGTATAAACTTCATAATAAAATTAAATATATAATTTATTTTATTAAAATTATTATTATTATTAATTTTATTATTTATAATATTTTTATTTTATAATTATAAATATATATAAATTACATAAAATATTTTATTATATTATTACTTATATAACATTATTATAATATATACATATACAAATTTATATAATATTTACATAATATATTTATATTTATTATTTTTATATTAATATATATAATATATATTTATCATTAAATTATTATTTTTAATAATCTTTTTATAATTATTTTTATATATTGAATAAATAAATAAATAAATAAATAAATAATGAAAAATTTATAATAATAAAAAGGAATTGTTTTATATATTTATAAAATATTCATTAAATAAATTATAAATCTATTGATTAAATATTATATTATAATAATAAATAGTCCGGCCCGCCCCGCGGGGCGGACCCCGAAGGAGTCCGGCCGAAGGAGTCCGATCGAAAGAGATAAAGAAATATTATTCATTTTATTTTATTTTATTCTTTTTTTATTAATATTTAAAATTAAATCTTATATATAATAATAAATATTTAATAATTAATAATAAATATTATTATTATTATAATTAATTAATTAATTAATTAATAAGTTATAATAGAATTTAATATTCAATAAAAAGAATCAATTAATTAGAATTTTAATAAAGAAGTAAATATTTTATTTATTATTTAATTTCAATTAATTATATTTGGTATATATATATATCAATTAATTATAATATTTTGTTATTAAAAAGTAATAATATTAATATTATATATATAATATAAAGAATAAAAAATTTAAGAATAATAAAATATATTATTATTATTATTTATAGGGTGAATACTGAGAATCGAACTCAGATTTAACGCACCACAAGCGTATTTTCTACCATTGAAATATATTCACCTTTATTATATAATTATTATAAATATATATATATTTATCTCCTTCCGGGGTTCCGGCTCCCGTGGCCGGGCCCCGGAACTATAATATTTTATTATTATATTATTTATTTAAGAGATGAAGAGAATCGAACTCTTAATAAGTAGATTTGCAATCTAATAGTTTAACCTTAAAACAACATCTCCTTTATTACTTTATATACTTATAATTATTTATATCTTTATTCTATATATTATTATATATATTTTATTAAATAATTTATAATAAATAAAATAAACTCTTTAATATTTTTTATTTAAATAAATATTTATATAATATAAATATGAAATAATGATAATAAATATTAAGATTATTAAATTATTAATATATAAATTAGATTTATTTAAAATTATTAAAATATTATTTATATTTATCTTCTTGATAATATATTAAATAATATATTATTATTATTATTATTATATAATATATATATATTTATATCTTATTAGTTTGTTGGACCTCATAAAGAGTAATATTTAAACATAATATTATAATAAGAAGATTATTTATTAAATTATTGATTATAAAATGTTTTATTATAATTATTATTTATATATATATTTTTTATATAAATTAATAAATTTTTTATAAATATTATATTTATTTTAATATTTTATTATTATTATTGTTATATTAGGGATTTGAACCCCAAACCTTTCGATTACAAAACGAATGCTCTACCAATTAAGCTAATATAACTATTATTTATAATATATTTATTATATAATAATAAATATATTATTATTATTTAAATAATTAATTATTTATAATTATACTTTATAATATTTATTCTATTATAAATATTAATAATTTTAGAATATTTTTATATATAAATAAATAATAAAAATTAAATAATTATTAATAATATATATAAATTAACGAAGGAGTGAGGGACCCCCCCCCCGTATACTATACTTATACTTATACTTATACTTATACTTATACTTATACTTATACTTATACTTATACTTATACTTAAGGGGGGAACCCCTTTTATCTTTAATTAAGAAGGAGTTATAAATTTTATTTAAATAAAAAAAAATTATTATAAAAAATAATATAACATCTATAAAAAAAAATAATAATATAATTATATAAAAAGTATTAATAAATCATATAAATTATTATATTTTTAATATAATATATTATTAAAAAAGGGGGGGTGAAGATATAAAGATTATAAAGTATATAAAAAGTATATAATATTATAATTGATTTTATATAAATTTATTATAAATATTAAAATTATGATTAATATAAATAATAATAATATATATATATATATATGTAAAGAAATTTATATTTTTATAAATTAAAAAGTATTAATTTATTATCATAATTATAATTTTTAAATAAGTTCTTATTTTTAATTATTAATATTATAAAAATAATATAATTATATAATATAATATAACATAATATATTATTCATATATCTCTTTTTTTTAATGAAATATTAATATTTAATATATATATTAATTAATAAATATTTAATTAATTAATTAATAAATAAATAAATAAATAAATAATCCAATAAAAAAGTAAATAATATTATAATAAAAATTAATAATATTATATAATATATAAAAATAATAATAAAAAAAGGTAATATTTATTAAATATAATATAATATAATATAAAAATATATCTTTTATAAACTCCTTTCGGGGTTCCGGCTCCCGTGGCCGGGCCCCGGAACTATTATAATAATTATTAAATTAATAATATATTGATTATTATATATAAATATTTAATTTAATTAATTAGAATTATATATAGAGGGTATTAATTATAATTTCTTTATTATTAATATTATTATTTATTAATATTTTTTTTATTTATTAAATATAAAATATATAATATATTAAGTATTAAATAATATTATAATATAATATATATATATATATATATATATTTATTAGTGAACACCTTTATTTATTATTTATTATTTATTTATAAAGGTGTGAACCAATCCCGCAAGGGAGGAGTCTCGGTCCAACCGGGACCCCATAAGGAGTGAGGGACCCCTCCCTTATATTATAATTATAATTATAATCATACTTATGGGGGGGGGGAACCGAACCCCTTTTTAATTTAATTAAAAAGGAGTAATAAGTATATAGAATAATAGATTAGATATTATATAGATAACTGATAAATTAGTATTTTATTAATATTATAATTAATATTTTTTATTAATAATAATAATTATTATTATTATAATATATTTATTTATAAATAATATATAAAACCTATAATTATTAATTTTAGTATAAAATTATCAGATTAATTATCTTATTAAAACAACTTCATATTTAATATGTATTCAATATTTATTTATTATCAACTTAGCTTATCTACTATGATAATATATAATTAAAATATAAACTAATATAGATAATATATTAATAAAGTATTATTTTTATTAAATATATTATATTATTATCAATAGATACACCATGGGTTGATTCATTATGGTCCTTGCGTACTAATAATGAGATTTAATTTGATAATATTTCCTTCAGCAGATAGGAACCATACTGATTCACATCGTATTTAACCCAACTCACGTAACATTTTAATTGACGAACAGTCAAACCCTTCTTAGCTTTTACAACCAAGAGGAAATGTTGAGTCGACATCGAGGTGGCAAACATAGCTTACAATATCTACTCTTTCGCTATATTACCCTGTTCAAATTTTTTGTTATCGTAATTACATTTAAATAATTACTTCAATATATTACTATATTGTTCAGACTATATCATTATCAAATAAAATTTAATATAAATAAATATTTATGAAATATATCATAAAATAAAAATAAGAATATTATTTTAAAAAAGTTTCGGATGAAATAGTATTAGGTAATTTATATATCATTTGAGGAATTAAATAAGGTTTAATTAAATTATAAAAAATTAAATAACTTATAGAATCAATATAAATAATTGGTTTATTTTTATTAATTTTAACATAACAATTTAATTGAAATTTATTTCTTAAACCTTTAACTAAATATTCTACTTCTTCAAAAGTAAAACTTTGTGTATTTAATACAATACTTTTATTAAGAGAATTTTTATTATAATCTCATTTACCTCCATCATCTATAAATCAATATGCTAAACTTATAGGTGTTAAATAATTTTCAACTAAATTATTAGGAATAAGTTTTTTATTATTTACAATAAATAAGTTAGCTAATTTATTAAAAGCTTGATGTTTAAAAGTTTGAGCTCCTCAGGTAATTACTAAATTACCTAAATGATTAACTCTTTCTTTTTTATGAGGAGGTGATAATACTCATTGATCATATAATAAACATACATGATCCATGTATGCCTTATTTTTTCACTCAAATTGCATACAATATAGTTTACCTTCATCACGACTACGAATATAAGCATCTCCTAAAATTAAACCAATACCTGCTTCAAATTGTTCAATATTTAATTCAATTAATTGTGATTTATATTCTTTTAATAATTTAGAATTAGGTCCTAAATTTATTACTTGATTTTTTTTAATATTTTTCATTTTATTTTATTTTTTGATTTATTAAAAATCTTTATATATCCTTTGATATTTATTTAATATTTTATTTATTCGACATTGGGCGCTCGTGGATGAATTATTGTTAACTCCACTCATCATCTAGTCGTTGAACGTTCTTATAACCGTATATATACATATATGAAAGTTGTTATAAGCTTCGCTGCTTATTGTCCATTATTTTTATCTATATGGATATCTAAGCAATTCACCCAATTTACTTCAATTAAATAATTAATTGAATAATTATATTTTTCAATATAATGGGACAAGGGGGTAAATTATCCCTAGCGTAACTTTTATTCGTTATCAATAACCTTTACAATCAGTGTTATTTGTTCATTATGCCATACTTACGTACTTGTTTCACTCGTTTGTGTTACAATTATCGCACAGTTATACCATTATATTAATTTAATTCTTTCCATTTTTATTTAAGTTCCGGGACCCGAAAGGGAACCGGAACCCCGAAGAGGGGTTCACACCTATTAAAAATAGGTGTGAACCCCCACCGAGAGAGGAGAAAGTTATTATTGTTTTCCTTACAATTTTACTGTACATATTTTTATCTATTACTAAAATATATTCAATAAATATAAATTTATATAAACATATTTCAATTTATAATTAATATATATAATATATATTATTTTTTTTTTATTCAATAATTTTATATATTTATTTATGGACTTATTCAGATACTTTTGCTGATAATGACGCCCCATCAAAACTACCAATTAGAGATTGTCTCTTATATTATATATAATATATATAAAATATATATTATATATTACTTAAGAATTATATCTATTAAGTAAAGTGATTATCATATAAATATGTTTTATCACTATGCTTGAAAGCATATTATTATTATTAATAATAATAATAATAATTATTTATAAGATTAGAATTATCATTATATTATAATAAGTATCTCATTAATATCTAAACGATTACCTAATAATAGGATTACTTAATATGCTGAATATAATAAACAATAATTCGATCTATCTAATTACAGTAAAGCTGCATAGGGTCTTTCCGTCTTGCTGAAGGTACATAGCATCTTCACTACGATTTCAATTTCACTTAGCTTAAAGGGGAGACAGTTGTTGTATCATTACGTCATTCATGCGGGACCTCAATTATAGGCCAAGGAATTTCGCTACATTATAACCCTCATAATAAGGCTGCTATTTACCTAAATTTAATTAAATTATCGTTAAATAATTTTATTTATATATTAAGCATGGAGCAGAGTTCACACCTTATACTTAAACTTATCGTTTCTGCAAAGTGCGGTGTTTTTAGTAAACAGTTGTACAACTTTGTTCTTATTACTCTTTATTGACTAACTTATGAGCTATCTTTGCCGAGTTCCTTCCCTTTAATTATCTAATTCACCTTCATATTCTCTACTTACATACCTGAGTCGGTCTACATTACGGTATACATTAATTATTTCCTGATCTTTATTAGTTTATATTATATAAAAAATATATAATATATAATATAATTATATATATTATTAATTAATTAATATAATTATTAATAATATATATATTTTAAGATAAATTTTTATTAATATAGATTATCCCATCTTAAATATATTTATATTCTTATTAATTTAATTAGGGGCCGTACTTTTATAGTTAAACCTTATGTTTTAGGTGAAAAGGTTTATACCTTTTTTTCGTTACTCATGTCAGCATTCTCTATTTAATTAATACATATATTAATTAATAACTAATATATATTATCATTAAATGTTCTATTACCATATTATTATTATTAAAAAAAAAGTAATAATAATATTTAGATATTCAGTATTTATATTTTTATTATAAAAATATAATATTCCATATTAGGAATTAAATAATTCTTATTATTAAGATCCGTATATTATCTATTAACAAATATATATATATTTGATTTTAAATATTATTTTTTTTTATTTATTATAAATCAGTGCATTGTTACATGTTCATTAAAAAATGGTTATTGTCAAACCCATTAACTGATTATATTATAATATTTTAATATTTATTTCACTTATTATTTATTAGGAACTTTATATCTTAATCTGGGCTGTTTCCCTTTAGATTATTTACCTTATCGCACATAATCTGACTCTTTATTATATATAATTAAATATTTCGAGATTTAATATTATTAATAAAACTTTAATAGTTCCCTAATATATATTAATTGCTGTACCATTCTTTATATAATATTAATATAATATTATATAATAATTATTATTTATAAAGGCTATACTTACATATATTTCATAGAAAACCAGCTATCTGCAAACCAGATTTGTCTTTCACTACTAACCACAATTAATCAGATGATATTGCAACATCAACCTGTTCGATCGTTTATCCATCTTATCATAGTTAGATCGTTTGCTTTCGGGTCAATTAATATTAATTAAATATTTTAATATATTTTTTTATATATATATATTATTCTATTTATTTATAACTTATTGTTTTACTAATATTAATTACTTGCTGACCCATTATACAAAAGGTACATCATTAATATAATATAATATATTCATGATTGCTTATAAAATAATCATTTTCATACTTTCCCTTACGGTACTTACTATACTTATTAATAGTATTTAGTCTTAGAATTTGTTATCCTATTTTCTTACATTTTTTTCACATAATACTTATTAGACCTTTATTATTTTCTCTCACCAATACTCATAATATCTCTGTTGATTTCTTATCCTTAAGTTACTTAGATGTTTCAGTTCACTTAGTTTATTATTATTAATAATTATTCTTATTATAAAAATAATAAAAAATAACATTATTAATATAAAGGTTTACCTTTAGGTTTTAAAATTAATTGTTATTAATTTATTAGTAACCTAATTCTATTAATAGTTATATTAAATTTATTAAATTTAATTATTATACTCCATGATTATCTCTTTAAATCTATATAATAAATATTTCAAATCTATTATTCTACTTTTTACTACTTATATATATAATAATAATAATAAATAAAATATAAATATAAAATATACTTTTTATAATATAATATAATCTTTTATATTTATTAAAATATATATTAATTATATTATAAATCTTATTTAATATAATATAATAAACTCCTTCGGCCGGACTCCTTCGGGGTCCGCCCCGCGGGGGCGGGCCGGACTATATTAATAATTATTAATTATAAATTAATTAATTAATCAATATCACTTTTTTATATAAATATAAATATAATAAATATATATATAAAATATTATAATATATATATTATTATTATCATAATATAAATTATATTATAAATTATTTATAGGTTTTATATTTTATAATTAATACATTTTATTATTTAATAATATTAATAATCTCATCTCCTTCGGTCGGACTATTTTGTTATTATATAAATTTTTATTATTATTATTCATTATATTTTTATTATTATATTATATTATATTTCTTATCTCCTTTTACTCGCCTCCAATGTGAACTATATATATTATTCTTATATAAAAAAAAGTATATATATATATATAAATATTATTATTTATATATTTTATTATAAAAATATTATATATTATTATTAAAAATAGAATTATATTTATTATTTATTTATAAAAGAGTTAACATCTTATTATATTTATATTTATATTTATAAAATTAAAGTCTCAAAAGGAGTGAGGGACCCCCCTCCCGTAAGTATACGGGAGGGTGGACCGAACCCCAAAAGAGAAGAGTATTCATTAATTAATAATTATAATAATAATATTATTTATTTTAAGAAAGGAGAAATATTAATTATAAAATTTATTTTTAATAAATAAAAATTAATAACCTAAAATGATTTTATATTTAATAAAAAAAAAGAATAATAATTAAACTAATTATTATAAAATACTTTTATATATATATATATTATTTTAAAGTTCCGGGGCCCGGCCACGGGAGCCGGAACCCCGAAAGGAGAAAGTATAATTATTTATTTAATAATTAATATTTATATAATTTAAATCATTAATAATATTTATTATTTTTTTATATAATAATAAATTATTAATAATAATATATTTAATATATATTTATTAAATATTTATATAAGTTATATTTTTAATTACCAAATATATAAGTCCCGGTTTCTTACGAAACCGGGACCTCGGAGAAGTAATAGGGGGAGGGGGTGGGTGATAAGAACCAAACTATTCAATAAATACAAAGCATACATTAGTTATAATTTTATAATATAATCAATTAAATATATTATAATAATATAATATAATTAATAATATAAATAAAAGTCCCCGCCCCGGCGGGGACCCCGAAGGAGTATTAACAATATAATAAATTATATAATATAAATTATAAATAAGAAATAAAATAAATTAAATAATATAATAATTGATTAACAAGAAGATATCCGGGGTCCCAATAATAATTATTATTGAAAATAATAATTGGGACCCCCACCACTATAATAACATATTAATATTTAATGATATATAATAAAAATATATTTAATAATAATATATAATAAATATAAATAATATTATAAATAAATATATATATATTTATATATTTATATTTAATAAAAATAAAAATTAATAAAATATTTGTAAATAAATTAATAATATTAATTAATAATTATTAAAGAAATTTTATTTATTTATTATAATTTTATAATTATAATAATAATATATTCATATAGTCCGGTCCGCCCACGCGGGGGCGGACCCCGAAGGAGTATATTATATTTATGTTATATCATATAATATATTATATTTATGTTATATCATATAGTATATTATATTATCTCATATTATATTGGGACCAAGTCGGTGAACAACCGGCTTGGCGCCCAATTTAATTTAATTTAATCCAATTTAATTTAATTTAATTTAATTATAGTTATAATTGTAATTATAATTTTAATTATATATAATAATATATATAATAAATAAAATAAATAAAATTAATTATAAAATATAATATCAGATTATTTATTAAATAACTTTTTAAATAATTATTATAATGAAATATATAATATATTTAAATAATAAAAATAATATAAAAATAATAAAAATTATATATATATTATATTATATTTATTAAAAGTTTTTTAAAGGATTATAAATTAAATAAGGATCTAATACGAATATTAATTTATAAAGAAGATATAAATAATGAATTATAATATAAACCTTTATTTATATTTAATATTTAATAAAATATATTTAATATTTAATAAAATATATTAAATATTTTAATAAAATATATTTAATATTATAAAAAATATATTTAATATTTAATAAAATATATTTAATAAAAGTTCATTTATAAAGGAGATATGATTATTATTAACTTATTATATAATTATTATTAACTTATTATATAATTATTATTATATAATATTATATAATTTATATAAAATAAAATATAATTATATCTAATTATCTCCTTCGGGGTTCGGTCCCCCTCCCTAACGGGAGGGGTCCCTCACTCCTTCTTTAAATAAAATTAAATAAAAAAGGGGTTCGGACTCCTTCGGGGTCCGCCCCGCGGGGGCGGGCCGGACTATTATTAGATAATATTTATTATAATATAAATAATAATAATATATTGATATTTATTTATTTAAAATTATTATAATATTTTTATTTATAATTTTATATATATATATATTTTAGTCACCCGTTTTTTACGATACTGATACTGATACTGATACTAATACCTCGAAGAAGTAATTAATAAAAATAAATAAATTTATTATTACTTATTAATCATAATATTATTAACATTTATATTTTTATAAAATGTTTAATAAAAAAAAACTAAATAATAAATAAAATATTTTATTTTATAATAAATAAAAAGTTCTCGAATAAATATATTATAATATATTATATATATATATTATAATTATTATTAATTTATTTAATAATATATTATAAATAAGAATATCTTTATTATAATATTATATATTATTATAGTTTCGGTTCCTGATATGGGACCAAAACCTCTAATGGAGTAATAATATTTATTATTATTATTTTATAAATATATATTATATATATATATATTTTATATATAATAATTATTATATAATTATATATATATATTTAAAATATATGTTATGTATTTTTATTTCTAGATATATAAGTAATAGGGGGAGGGGGTGGGTGATTAGAAACTAGAATGAATAATATATATAGAGCACACATTAGTTAATATTTAATAATATAATTAATTAAATTATTATAATAATATAATATATTATATAATAATAATAAGGTATAAACAATATAATAAATTGTATAAAATAAATTATAAATATTAAATAAAAACCAAATAATAAGAATAATAAATGATAAACAAGAAGATATCCGGGTCCCATGATAAATTATTATTGAAAATAATAATTGGGACCCCCCCTCATAATAAAATATAAAAATATAAATAATTTATATTAAATAAAATATATAAAATAATATATATATTATTAATATATAATAATAATATATTTAAATAATAATAAATAAATAATAAATAAATAATAATAAGAATTATAAAAGTATATAAATTATATAATATAATATAATTATAAATATAATATAATATAATATAATATAATATAATATAATATAATATAATATTAATATTAATATTAATATTTTAATATATATATAATATAATAAATAATAATACGGGTTAAACATTACCAGTTGTTCACAGGTAATGTTTAACCCTATTGTAATCATAATTATAATATAATTGTAATTGTAATTTTTATTATAATTGTTTCATTTATTATAAATATAAATATAAATAATATATAGTTTATAATTATTTAAAAAGTTATTAATAAAAATAATATTAATAAAAAATATGAATATAAAAATAAATAATTAATAAAAAATTAATATAAAATTAATAATATTTATATATATAAATCTAAATTAATATTAATAAGTAAAATAATAATAATAATTGTCTATTATTAATTAAATTAAATATAATAAAATTCGATTATTATCAGATTATATTATATTAATTTTTATTATAAAGTAAAGATAATTTTAAGAAGGAGGTTATAAATATATAATAAATTATAACAAGTAAATATTTATATACTTCTCCTTTCGGGGTTCCGGCTCCCGTGGCCGGGCCCCGGAACATTAAGATTATAACAAGTAAATTATTATTTTAAATATAATTTATAGTTATTATTAATAAATAGAAAAAAGACTCCTTCGGGGTTCGGTCCCCACGGGGTCCCTCACTCCTTCTTAATTAAAAATAAAAAGGGATGCGGTTCCCACGGGGTCCCGCACTCCTTCGGTTCCCCCCCGCGGGACGGGCCGGACTATTAATAATTATTATTGTAAATAATAATATATAAATATTTTTTTATAAAAATAAAATATATATAAAGTTATCGAAGAAATATATAATAATATAATATAATAAGTCCCCATCGGGGGAAAAAGGAATAAAGGAGATATAAATATAATATATTATTATATATATTATATATAATAATATTAATAATATTAAGTATTTTACATTTTTATTATATTAATATTAATAAATATAAACAATAAATAAATTAATTAATTAATTAATTAATAATTTCTTATTAAATAATATTATGATAAATTATAAATATATCCTTCTTTAAATATTAAATATTAAATATTAAATATTAAATATTAAATATTAAATAAAAAGGGGCAGACTCTTTCGGGGTCCGCCCCGCGGGGCGGGCCGGACTATTATTTTATAATTAATATATATATTTATTAAATAAATTATCCATAATTTAATTTAATTTAATTTAATTTAATTAAGTGAATACCTATTTTTAATAAAATAGGTGTGAATCTCAAAAGGAGTTTAATTTATTTTATTTTATTTATTTAATTTAATTTAATTAGAAGATTATAAATTTATACATTTTATATAAATATTATACTTTTATGATATTTTAATACTTATTATAAAATTTTTAATAAATTTTTATTTATCAAAAGGTAAAATATTAATAATATATTATTAAAAAATAATTAAATAATATAATATAAATATAATAATAATATAAATATAAATATAATATATTAAATATATATATAAAAAATAAAATATATATATATATATATGAATTAAATATTATAAATTATTAAATATCCTTCTCCTTTCGGGGTTCCGGCTCCCGTAGCCGGGCCCCGGAACTTTAAAATAAAGATAAAGAGGGGGCAGACTATAATTATTATTATAATAATAAATTAAATATAATAATAATTATAATTATAATTATAATATTCCTTCGGTTTTTATATTTCCTTTAATAAATATTAATAATAATAATTAAAAATATATAAAAATATTATAAAATTTCTATTTTTTTTTATAATAATAATATTTTATTAATATAATATAAAAATAATAAATAATTATAATATATGATTTATAAACTTTATTATTTATTTATTTTTAATATTAAGAATATTTTATATTTATAAATTAATTAAATAATAATAAAAATATATATATTAAATTTTAATAAAATTAAATAAAATATTAAATTATATGATTATAATATTAATTAAATAATTAATAATAATATTATAAAGTTCCGGGGCCCGGCCACGGGAGCCGGAACCCCGAAAGGAGAATAAAATAATTAATAATATATATATATATATAAATGATAAACAAGAAGCTATCTGGGGTCCATTAATAATTATTATTTTCAATAATAATAGGGACCCCCCATCTATAAATATTAATATAAAAATAATATATAAATATTTAAATAATATATTATTATATAAATAATAATAATAATAATAAATAATTTAATTTAATTTAATTTAATTATTTTTCTCCTTTCTTAAAATATTTTAATAAATATATATATTATATATATATAAATTATAATAAAAATAATAATTTTATATTTTTATAAATTATATTAATATAATAAAAAAAATAATAATAATATTAATATTAATATAATATAATATATATTAAACATTATTTATTATTTATTGACAATATTTAATTCTATTGTTATTCAATAAATAAATAAATAAACAAATATTTATAAATAAATTTTATAATATAATATATATATATATATATAATATAATATAATATAATATAATTAAATATCGATAAATAATCTAATTGGTTATTGATAATTTATCATTAATTATTTATCATTAATAATTAATAATTGATTTTAATTATAATAATATTTATAATTTATAATAATAAATAAATAAATAAATAATAATTATAATAATAATAAATTTATTATGTAATTAAATTAAATTACATTGTGTTATATTATTTATTATATTAATTATATGAGGATTATAAATTATATATATTTTAATAAATATTAATTATTTATAATTATATACAATTAATAATATTTACTTTTTATATATATATTAATTAATATATATTTAATAAAGGATATATATTATTATAATTACTTTATTTGAAATAATTAAATTATAATAAAAAAATATAAAATTATAGTATAAATTGAGTAAATTATATACTTTTTAGTGAATATATATTTTATCAATATTAATATTAATATTAAAATAGGTATGAACCTCGAGTAAATTATTATTATTAATTAATAATAATTTATGATTTATGATTAATAAATAGAGGTAGGAGGGAGGAGTTCCGAACGAAATCCATAACCCCATATGAAGTAATAATTTAATTCCAAATTCAAATTAATTGAAACTTTTTATTTATATTAAAATAAATAAATATATTCTTCGACTATTTATATTAATATTATTATTATTATTATTATTAAAATGAATATTTATAGTTATAGTTATAATTATAATTATAGTTATAGTTATAGTTATAGTTATATAATAGGTGTTAACCTCGCGAGAAGGAGGAGTTCCGGAACCCAGCATGGGGGCCAATTAATTATATAATAAATAATTAATATTATTTATTATAATTATTATTTATAAAAAAAAAAAAATAAGTTTTAAATATATAACTATAGAGAAAAATTATATAATAAATTTTCCTTTATTTAATAAAAAGATTATAATCTTTATATATATTAACCATATATATATTTTTTATATATTATTATTAAATTTATAATTAAATATTATATTTATAAAATTTAAATTAAAATTTAAAATAGTCCGGCCCGCCCCCGCGGGGGGGGGCGGACCCCGAAGGAGTGAGGGACCCCCTCCCTAACCTAATGGGAGGGGGACCGAACCCCGAAGGAGTTTGGTTAAAGAAGATAAAGAATAAAAATTAAGAATATTATTTTATTTATTTTTTTTAATATTATATATTAAAATATAATAGAAAAAAGAGTATTATATATTAATATAAAATATATTAATATAAATAACTAACCGCCCCCGCGGGGGCGGTTTATATAATTTAATAATTAATATATTAATAATAATTATAATAGTCCGGCCCGCCCCCTGCGGGGCGGACCCCGAAGGAGTAATATATATATATATTTTTATTTAATTAACTATCAATAATAATTATTTATAATAATAAAATATAAATAGGATCCAAAAGTAGGATTAATTTATAATTTTATTTGATATTTATTTTTAATTAAATTATTATTATAATAATTATATAAAAAAATTAATTAATTAATATTTTTAATATAAATAAATTATAATTTTATTTTTATATAATTATATGATATTATATTATATTTTATTTATATATAATTATATATATATAAAAAGTAAATATTATTTTATATATTTATATATATATATATATTATTTATTTATTTATTTTATTTATTATATTTATTTTATTTCTCCTTTCGGGGTTCCGGCTCCCGTGGCCGGGCCCCGGAACTATTAATATATATATTAAATAAAGTTTAATTTAACTTTAATATTATATTTACCATTTTTATTAATATTAGAATTATTATATAAATTATGATTAGAAGGGATATAATTTAATTTATAATTATTATTAATATTACTTCATAAATATTTTTTATTATTAAAAGTACCATTTAATAAATTAAGTGTACTAGTTCTACCATTATTATTACTTAATCTACCTTTAAATTTAATAGATCAACCAACTAAATATTTATATATTAAAATATCTATAGGAATATTATCAATAGTTATATTATTATAAATATTATTAATATTACCAATATAATTATTATTATTATTATTATAATTATTATTATTATTAATATTATTATTATTATTTAATAAATTAATTATATTATTATATTTATTATTATTAATATTATTAATATTATTAATATAATTTATAGAAATATTATGATCATTTAATTTAGGCATAATATTATTTAATATACGTTGATAATTAGTTAAGATACCATTATTATATTTATCTATATCATTTAAACTAATATATTTACTAAAAATATCACTATTTAAATAAATATATGATAATTTAATAGGTTCAATAGTTACTTTTTTTTTATAATAATAACTTAAAATATTACATAAATTATTATTTATATTATTATTTATAATATTTATTAATTTATTTATTATATTTATATAATAATTATTATTATTATTATTATTATTATTATTAATATCATTATTATAATAATAAAATTTAATATTTAATTTATTTAAACTATGTTGATTAATAAGTTTACTTATAATAATTTTATTAATATTTATATTATTTAATTTTAAAGTTATTATTTTATATAATAATTTATTAATTAATTTATCATTTATAGTATTTATAATTTCTATATTTTTATTATAATTATAAATTTGTAGATTTCAATTATTTATATTATTTAAATGTTGTAATTTATTATTAATATTCCCCGCGGGACCAATCCGGTGAACAACCGGATTGGCGCCCGCGGGGTTTATATTATTATTATTTAATATTCTTTTTATATTATTTATTTTTTTATTATTTATATCTAATAATATATTCTTTAATAATAATTTCTTATTTATTAATGAATCTAATAGATTATTAATAATAATATTATTATTATTATTAAGTTTATTTATTATTGATAAAATTATATTTAATAATTTTAATTTCATTATTTTTTATTTTTACTTTTTATCTATTATATATACATATTAATATTAATATTAATATAAATAGAAATATATATATATATATAATATGCATCCTTATTATAATATTATTTATTATTATAAATAATAATATATTAGATATTTTTTGCAGTTATTAATAACATTATATTCTTTATAATAATAATATAAATCCCAAATAAAAAAAAATAATTATTATTAATAATTTATATATAAATAATTTATAAAATAAAATATTATAATTTTATATATAAAAATAAAAATATTATTAAAATAAAATATATCATAATATTATTAAAATATATATATAAATATATAAATATATATATATATATATAAATATAAAGAATTATTAATTATTTATAATTTTTAATATATTATTATTAATTAATAAAATAAAATCCCTTCTTAAGAATAAAAAGGGTCGGACCGGACTATTATATAAATAATATTATTAAAATAATAATTATTATTATTATTATTTTTATATATTTTATATTTATTAAAATTAATTAATTAATTAATTATTATTATTTATTTATTTATTTTATTTTTATAGGAATAATATTAAAATTATTATTATATATATGTATTATTACGGATGATGTAGGATTTGAACCTACGTAGCCAATAAAGACTAATGATAGCTCAAATATCACACTTTAAACCACTCAGTCAACCATCCTTAAGAGGAATATAAATATAAATATAAATATTAATATAAATATAAATATTAAATAAACTCCTTTCGGGGTTCCGGCTCCCGTGGCCGGGCCCCGGAACTATAAATATATTATATATATATATTATAAAAATCTTTAATATAATATTATATAATTATTAATATAAGAACTTTTAAACTTTTATTAATTTATTTTCTCCTTCGGGGTTCGGTCCCCCTCCCTAACGGGAGGGGGTCCCTCACTCCTTTCTTAAAATAAATTATTATTAATAATTATTATATAATAAGAATTAATATAATTAATATAATTAATTTTATAAATTATAATATTAAAATAATTATTATTATTATTATATAATTAATCATATATTTTTAATTTATTATATTTATTAATATAATATAAATTATTATTTAATATTTAATATTTAAATAATATAAACCCCGCGGGACCAATCCGGTGAACAACCGGATTGGCGCCCGCGGGGAATATTAATAAATTAAATATTTAAATAATTATAATTAAATATTATTAATGTATATATAAATTTATATATTATATAGATAGATAGATAGATTTATAATATATTTTATTATATTGTTATAATATATTATAATTTATTTATAAACCTAATTATTATATTAATTATATGAAAATTATAAATTATATATATTTTATTAAATATTAATAGTTCCGGGGCCCGGCCACGGGAGCCGGAACCCCGAAAGGAGATGTTCACTAATATTATATTAATATTAATATTAATATTATTAAATGAATAATACAATAAAAATTATATTGTGTTCAATTAAATATATTTAATATATTTATATATAAAGAATTTATTATTTATTAATAAATATTATCATAATATATATATTTCTTATTTATTAATAAATATTTTTATTATTAATAAATAATATATCTTATTATGGTAATTTATATTTATTTATATAAATGTTTATTATAACAATATTTATAAATTATTATTATTAATAATATAAAAAAAGTAATTATATATTATCCATTATTTATTTATTTATATATTAATATATTAAAAAAAAGGTATATTATATATTATTATTATTTTTTATTATAATTTATATATATTATTATTATTATAATATTTATATATTTTATAATAATTATATAATTATAAGAATGTTATTAATTTAATCAAATGAGATTTTATTTTATTTTATTTTTTTATTAATTTCATTATTTTTTATTTATTTATAATATATTATATATATTATACACCGAATAATAATAAGAATGAAACCATTAAACAGAATAAACCTGTAGCTTCTGATAAGGCGAAACCTAAAATAGCCATAGGGAATACTAGGTCTTTAATTGATGGGTTTCTTGATACACCATTAATTAAAGCTGCGAATACGATAGCAATACCAATACCTGCTCCTAATAAACCAATTGTTGAGATACCTGCTCCAATATATTTAGCTGCTAATACTAATTGCATAATATTTATTTATTAAATATTTAATCTATTCTTATTTTTATATTATATATATATTTATTATTATTTATATATATATATATAATTATATATAAATATATTATATATAATTAACATATTAATATTACTTTTTATTATCTTTTAATACACTATTTAATTAAATTATTAAAATATTATTTAATTATTCTTTCTTTATTTTAAATAAAAAAAAAGGGACTTATTTATATATCTTATTAATATTATTATAATATATATATAATAATATTTTATTAATATTATAAATAAAAAAATTATAATAATAATAATATTATTAATTATATTATTATTTATTATTAAATATTAATTCATATATATATATATATAAATAAACTCCTTTCGGGGTTCCGGCTCCCGTGGCCGGGCCCCGGAACTATAAATTTTATTTATTACCTTTTTTATCATATAATTACTCTTTTATTTATTAATTATAAATCATAAATTATTATTAAAAATAAAATAATAATAATTTACTTGAGATTTACAATTATTTTATTTAATAGATGTTCATTATATTAATAATATATATATATACTTATATAAATGTGTATAAGATTTATATAATTATTATTATATTATGATAAAATTAAATATCATAAACTATATATATTACTTATATTAATATTAATAAAGATATAAATATTTATATAATATTTTATTTATTCTCCTTTCGGGGAACTATATAAATAATTTAATTATATATTATAAAAAAAAAAAATAATAATTGATAATATGAAATATTATTATTATAAATAAATAAATAAATAAATAATTAAAATATAATAAAAAAAGTAATGGATAATAATAATAAAAATATTAAATATCTCTGTAGGTATCAATATTAACAATATTTGATGAATAATATAATACAACCGTATTGAATTGCATCTTAATTTAATTTAATTATGAGTAATATATATATATAATTGTAAATAAATATATAATATTTAATTAAGTTTATTTTATTATTATTATAAAATTAATTATCAGAAGGAGTGAGGGATACCCATGAGGATGAGGGAAACCGAATCCCTTTTAATAAGGAGTATATAATAAATAATGACAATTATAAATTCTTAAAAGAATTAATATAATGATTTATTATTATTATTAAATTAAAATATTTTTATAATAATAAATTATAAATAAAAATATATTCATTATCATAATTATATACTTATTATTTTTCATATGAATATCTATAGAATAAAATATTAAATATTAAATATTAAATATTTAATATTTAATAGTCCGGTCGAAGGAGATAAGTAATTTTTATTAATAAAAAGAAATAATTTATTATGAAATAATTTATTATTATTATATATAATATTTATTAAGAATATATATATTTATATATATATATCTTATTTTATATATACTTTTTTTTTAATAATATTATATTTTAATAATATTATTATATATTAATATATATAATATATTATTAGTTATATATATATTTTAGATGGGGGTCCCAATTATTATTTTCAATAATAATTATTATTGGGACCCGGATATCTTCTTGTTTATCATTTATTATATTATTTATTTGGTTTTTATTTAATATTTATAATTTATTTTATACAATATATTATATTGTTAATACTCCTTTGGGGTCCCCGCCGGGGCGGGGACTTTATATTATATTATATAATTAATTATTTTATAATTATTATATATTAGTTATATTATTAAATATTAACTAATGTGTGCTCTATATTTATTGAATAGTTTGGTTCTTATCACCCACCCCCTCCCCCTATTACGTCTCCGAGGTCCCGGTTTCGTAAGAAACCGGGACTTATATATTTGGAAATAAAAAATATAACAATACTTATCAAAAATTATAAACTTATTTAAATTTATTATAATATTTTATTAATAATAAAAAAAATAATAATATATATAATATATTTAGAATATTTTTATTATTACTATAATAATAATAAGAAGTTCTAATTAATTGTCTCTATGTCAGGAATTCATAATTAAAATAAATAAATATCCTTCCTAAGAATAATTATTATAATATTAATTAATTACAATTAATTTAAATTTTATAAAAGATTAATAAAATAGATATTTAAAAATATATTTATAATTAACTTTGAGTAAATTATAATTTTTTTAATAATAATTTCTTATTAATGATTAATAAATAGGGTGAGTAGGACGCCGGAGGAGTGAGGGATCCCCCATATATGTAAGTATACGTAAGTATACATAAGTATATATAAGTATACGTAAGTATATGTAAGTATACATAAGTATATGTAAGTATACGTAAGTTTATGTAAGTGGGGGAAACCCCTAGATTAAAAATTAATTATTAATAGTTATATATTTATAATAATTAATTATAAAATAATTTATATTATCAATATTAATAATCATTAATATATATAAAATAATTTTTATTTAATATTTATATTAAATGAGTACTCCTTCGGGGTTCGGTCCCCCTCCCTAACGGGAGGGGGTCCCTCACTCCTTTTTTAAAATACCTTCTTAATTAAATAAAATAAAAAGGGGGCGGGGACTTTATATTTTTATAAATTTAAATAAAGAAAATAATAAGATTCTATAATAATTATGCTTTATGATAATTAATTATTTTATAATAAATAAGATTAAATAAAAAATAATAATGATAATAATAATTAATAAATCTCCTTGCGGGGTTCCGGCTTCCGTGACCGGGCCCCGGAACTATAATATATAAAATAATAATTATATATATTAATATATATATTATAATTATATGAAAAAAAAAGATAGATAGATTATAATTCAATATAGTTATATTATATTATTCATTTATTTATATTAATTTAATAAGTATATTATTTTCATTATTAATTAATTTATATTTTATAATATTTTTTTTTTATTATTATTATTTAATTTTTATAAATTAGAGATATATTATTTTTAAGAATATTATTAAAGTATTATTATTATTAATAATTTTATTTTTATTTTTATTATATTATTAATAATAATAATATATATATTATATCTATGTATTAATTTAATTATATATTATTTATTAACTCTACCGATATAGAATAAAACATTTTCAATAGTAGAGATAACAGGTACAATAATTAAGAAATAAGCGAAGTAGATAAATGTAGCGATTTGTCCCATTAAGACATAAGGTACTTCTACATGGCATGCTCCAATTTGTCCTAATAATACGAAATTGAATACAAAGATAAAGAAGAAGAATTTAGATAATACTTTAAAAGTATTACCTCTTACTACACTTCTATCAGTAAATGGTAAAACTAATAATACTAAAATAGCTGCAAACATTAGAATAACTCCTAATAATTTATCAGGAATAGATCTTAAAATAGCATAGAATGGTAATAAGTATCATTCAGGTACACAATTTATATATGTTAACATAAGATTATTTAATATCTTATCTCAATAATTTTCATTATTGTTCAGACTATGTCATTAATTTATAATAAAAGATTAAAACTTTTGATATTTTATAATATATATATATATATTTTTTATTTTATATATAATATATATTACTCCTTCCGGGGTTCCGGCTCCCGTGGCCGGGGCCCGGAACTATATAAAAAAAATTAATAATCTATTCTTTATTTAAAAATAATTTATAAATTAATTGGTTTTCGTGGAAAGGTATTACTATCTCAGTTCACTTTCTAGTCGTTGAACGTTTTTATATCTTATATTATATTAATATTATTATTATTATTATATATATATATTAATATATAATATAGAGATGATATAAACTTCGCTGCAAGTTGTCATAGTATTATTTATTTATTAATACCTTAGATTTTCTTGACAATTAACCAATTTTAATCATTAAACTCCTTATGGGAGTTCCCACAAAGCGGAAACTTAAGAATATTTAATGCTACTGTACTTTTTATTATTATTTATTATTAATTAATTAATTTATTTATTATAATTTTTCATATATTTAATATAATATATTAAATATAAATTATAAAGGAATATATATAAATAACCCCGAAAGGAGAAATAAATAATATATTTTTATTAATAATTATTATTTATTTTTTTTATATAAAATAAATAAGATTAAATAATAATAATTTTATTAATATTTTTAATATCAATAGATGCTGGTGTTACTAAAGGATTACCAGGAATATAGTTATCAGGATGCTTTTATAATAAATATAAAATGGACTATATCTTCATAAAAATTTATATTACACTATCTTATTTCATAAACTATTATTATTTCTTCAATCATGTTTAATGATCAGAATTTTATTTAATAAGATTGTAAAAATATAATCTACCGATTCATAATAATTTATATTATCTTTAACAATAATTTACAAAGATGTTATATTATTATAAGGAATCTTTAAATATTTTATAAATTAGATAATATAATAATGAATACGGAGAAAATTTAATTATTATTTCATTTTTCATTAAATTTTAATCAAGCTTTATATAAAGCAGTATTATGAGGTGCTTTAAAAGCTAATAAATCATATAAATAATAAAATTTATCAATTAAAAATAAACGTTTACCTTTATTAGATTTAGAAGGACAACTTTTATTATAAAGATAAAAAATATTATGTAATTCTTTATTATTAATAGATCATTTAAAATAACCATTTTTAGCTTTATCAAAATAAATATTACCACCAAATACTTCTCTATAGTATTCAACATCATGTAAATATTTATTTGTAACGCTAATAGTTAATTGAGGTCTAATTTTTAATTTACCGGAATAATAATAATTAATAGTACCATCAGCATCAAAGAACCCTATAAATCAAGCATTATCTTTAGTTAATTTAATAGGTTCTTTAAAATCGATATTTAATAAAATACATACTTTATTAAATTGTACTAATCTTTTACTATTACGAATATTACCATTAACGGCATTAATTAATTTAATTATACCTTCTTTATTTTGTAATCTATATCTAATAGCCTTAACACCTGATCTTAATTTTACAGAACCACCAAATTTATCTTGGATTTGTCTTAACATTTTTTCATCTTTTAATTCTACAAGAATTTCACAAGATGCATATTTATTTTTAGTAATACAAAAATAACCATCTCCGTCAATTAAACCGGCCAATCATTGGTTAAATCTAATATTACTATCTTTATAAATACTATAATGTCTTTTAAGAATAATTTGATTTATTTTTTTTATATTAAAAATATTTAATAAATAATTAAATTTATTTTTTAGTGTGCGTGTAGTCTCTGAAGTATCTACTAATAAATTCTTTTTATTACTCGTTAAGTGAGTATTAGAAGAATTTATATTGGTTACCTGCTGATTATCTTCTTTATAATAATATTTTACTCTATTGGGATTAAATAAATCACTTACAATATTTATTTTATTATATTGCTTTGTTCAATTAAATTTTAATACGAAATTATTTAATTGTTTTGTATTTAAAATATTTTGAATAATAAAATAATATAGAGTTTTATTATAAATTTTTCATTGATATTTAATAAATAAAGATTTCCAGCATACAGCACATAAAATATTAATTACATATGTAATTAATAATAAGGCCATATTTTGACCTAAAGTATTAGGTGAATAGAATACAAATAATGCTAAAATTAACATAAATAAGAAAACAGTTACTAAATCTTTAAAAATAAAGTATGAATGCATTGGAATTCTATCTAAATTACCTGTAATACCTAATGGATTAGATGAACCATGAATATGTAATGCCATTAAATGCATAATAACCATTGCAGCAATGATAAAAGGTACTAAATAATGTAACGCAAAGAATCTCTGGATTAGAGGGTTAGATACTGAGCTTTTAATGTTTAAATAGTTACATATTTGAAAACTATTATCAATATATCACTATATTGTTCGGACTATATCTTAATCCTATTTATGTATATATATAATTATATATAAATATTTATAAATGATTATATATTAATCATAATATTTATTTATAAAAAAAAAAGATAAATATTACTTCTAAAGTTTTTATTTCTTATTTATTAATCATAAATTATAATTAATAAAATTATACTTTTTAATTTATAGTTTCGATATCCTAAAATAGAAATAAAAATACCATAAAA
Organism: Saccharomyces cerevisiae S288C; assembly: GCF_000146045.2. Lineage (NCBI taxonomy): Eukaryota > Fungi > Ascomycota > Saccharomycetes > Saccharomycetales > Saccharomycetaceae > Saccharomyces > Saccharomyces cerevisiae. The sequence goes on along the minus strand of NC_001224.1, from coordinate 40,560 downwards.
TGATAAGATTTTAATTATTAATAAAAATTAATAATGAAGGAGAAAATAAATATAATAAAATAATAAATAGTTCAAAGGAATTATTTATTGATAATAATATATTTAATATATAATTAAACTCCTTCGGGGTTCGGTCCCCCTCCCGTTAGAATAGGGAGGGGTCCCTCACTCCTCCGGGGTCCGCCCCGCGGGGCGGGCCGGACTATATTTATAATAAATAATTATATATAAATTATATTTTGTTTATATAATTATATAATATATAAATATATTATTATTATATTTTTATATAAGATTAATATTTAGGAGGAATTTTAAAATAATTATTATATTTAAGAATAAGACGTAAATCTTTTAAGAATAATAAATATTGTAATTTTTTATAACCTAATAATTTAATAGGGTTATTATTAATAAATATTACAACATTTTTAATACCATTAATACTTTTAAGTGTTATTCTTGAATTATTAAATTTATCTGTATAAATATTTTGAGTAATTTTTAAATATGATTTAATAGCTAATATAACTTCTATACTATTATTTTGAGATACTTCAAAACTAGCAAGTTTTATTTTTTTATTTATAGGTTTATAAATACTAAAACAACTTTCAGCTTCAAAAAAACCAATTAATCATGAAGAAAAATAATTTTTATTTAAAATATCTTCAAGAGTATTAAATGGTTTAATAGGACGTAAATAATAAGATAAATCATTATAATATTTAATATCTTTTAATAAATTATCTTTAAAATATAAATAATCATAATGTTTATTAGTTAATATAGGATATTTATCAAAAATAGGAATAATAATATTCTTTAAATGATTTTTATTTCTTACATTAAATTTACATATTTCTTTAATAGTACCATCTTTTATTTTTAATTTTTTAATTGTTACTTTACCAATACCTAAAATATTTTTAATTTTATATAATAATTGAATATCTCTAATATGTATTTCAATACCTAATTCATATAATAAATATTTACCTTTTTTTGAAATAGTAATTCAACCATCTCCTTCAAATAAACCACCAATATATGCATAAATAGGATTATCTGTGTTTAATTTATGATTTTTATCATAAATAATAGTATTATTTATATAATAACTATAAAGTCTCTGAATAATTAATTTTATATATATATATATATTAATTACTGCTAATTTTCTTCTTATAATAAATATTTTAACTATATTATTTTTATTTCAAATTATATTATTATAAATAATTAATTGAATAATATAGTAATTTATTATTCAAATGAAGATATTTCAGCATAAAACAGATTTATTTAATATTATATTACTATAATATGGATCCTCTATATTAAACCCACCTCATAATCAAGATACAATATCGTTACCTACAAATGGAATTGCTGAGAATAAATTAGTAATAACTAGTGCCAAGAAAATAATATTATTTATAAATTATTATTATTTTTTAATAATAATAATCTCAATATTTATTGATTTATTAATATAAATAATACCCTGTATTTAATAATATCTACCCTTTTTATAATTCCATTTAATCACTATTTTCTCTTATGAATAAATATTTATACCTAATAATACCATAATATAAATATTATATATAAATGTTATATATAAATGTTATATATAAATGTTATGATGGGGTTATTATTATAAAAATATTAATCATAATAATTATAATTCATTATTTATATATTAATTAGGTAAATGGAATAATAACAGTAGTTATATATATAATATATATATATAGATTATTAAACCTTGTGTTATAATAATAATATTATAAATTTTCTTCGAATAAACATTAAATATTATTATTTTTTTTATAATAATACCTATTATTGGTGTATTCTGTTGGGATCATATAATTATATAACCCACTGTCTTGTTACTTAATAATATAATTTTGACATGTTTTCAATAATATCGCATTATAATAATATAATAATTAATATAATACTATATATTTTATTATAAATAATTACCTAATTTATATTTTATACTAGGAATAATATAAGGAGATACAATTTTAGTTAAAATAGGTATAGATTCTTTTCATACATAAATAACAAATTGTGTATTTTCTTTATTGCCTTTAAGAATAGTAGATTTAATATTATATTTATTATGTAATAAATAAAGTAAATATTGAACATCTTTATAACTAAAACAATTAGTTGTGAATTTTAAACCTTTACCTAATTTACATCCATCATCTATAATTCAAATAGCTAAAGCTAAAGGAGTTAAATAATTGTCTAAAGATTTAGGAATAACTTTAATATTACCTTTTCCAGATATATTTTTAATATACCATTCTGAATAAATCATATTAAATGAATCATAAGTTCATGTATTAAATTTTAAATATTGTCTAATTTTACCTTTTTTACCTAATCTAGTTTTAATTAAAGGTAAATTAGTATTACAATAACCTAAATTAGCTAATAAACTATGTAAATAATATAAATAATTAATATTACAATATTCTTGTTGAAATACAATTCTTGTTCCTTTACCACCTTTTCTTTTTTCAGCATGACCATCTCCTAATATTGAACCATAAATAATTGATAAAATGTTTATATTTAATGGACCAATATTATTATTTATATCTTTCTTATTTGTTATATTTAAATTAATTATATATTTATTTTTATTAATATAATCTATACTCTTAATTAATATAAGATATTCTTTAGTTTTTATTATTTGTCTTATTATAATCGTATAAAAAATATAAATTAATAATATTAACATTATTATATAAATTAGTTTTATTATATTAAATATATTTGAGGCGATATTTATATTACCTCAATGTGACAATTGTGATAGGTAGATCTTTACAAATTTTCCCCCACTCAGAACTGTACGTACTACTTTCATAGTATACAGCTCAAACAATTTATATACTATATAAATCATCCTATATTGAAGTTAGCATGCTTTCACATTAATCATTTATTCGTTATTATTATTAATTAATTAATTAATTAATTAATAATAATATTAACCATTATTAATATATTTTTATTAAAATATATAAATAATTTGATCTATATTATACATTACATATAATCTTTAGCTTTTTCAATAGTCTTTTACCCACTTATCTATATTATAATTTCTATTATTATTTATTTAATAATATTATATATAACTACCATATAATATTTATATTAATATTATATGGAAATAATTGGGCTTACCAAGTTTATATTATTATACTTTCAATAATTCACTTAGGATTCTAATTTTATACCGATGAGTATTAACGTATATATATGTATTCTAGACAGAATTGAATATCTTACTTCTCATATAATTATTTTTATTTATTATTATTTATTAATTAATAATAGAAAAAAATATTGTTTATGTTACGATATTTTATAATATTAGATTGACTTACGCTATCCATATGAATCTTACCTTAATAATTAATAATAATTATTATTATTAGAGTTTCATACAAAATTATTACTAATAATGCATGTCTAATTAGGTATATGTTATATATAAACATAATCATTTCATTAAAATAATTTATTTAATGGTATGATATTATAATAATATACTTATACTTGTCTCACTCTGTCCATAAACACAACAATAACCTAAAAAAGCTGTAGCAATAGTTAAAATGAAAATAATAACACCTACATTTCATAATAGTACTCTTGGTGATCTATATGAACCATAATATAAACCTTTAGCCATATGCATAAACATTACCATAAAAAAGAATGATGCACCATTTGCATGTAAATATCTTAAAATATAACCATTATGCACATCTCTTATAATATGTTCAACAGATGAAAAAGCTAATTCAATATTAGATGAATAATGCATAGCCATAAAAATACCTGTTACAATTTGAATAACTAAACATAAACCTAATAATGAACCCATATTTCATCAATAATTAATTGATGATGGTTGTGGTGAATCAATAATATAACTATTCACTAAACTTAAATACACATTTGATTTTCTAAATGCCATATTATTATTATTTATTTATAAAATATTAATAATATTATTTATTACTAATATTTTATATATATTAATTAATAAAAAATATATAAATATATATTATTAATTAATACTTATTATATATATATATATTTATAATTATATATATAATTATATTATAATATTAAAAACTATTTTTTTATTATATATACATATTTTATTATATATAAATTATAATTATTAAAAAAAAAAGATATTTCTCATTTTTTTTTCATTAATATAATCCATTAAAAAAAAAAGTTAATAGATTTTATTAATATTATTATTATTATTTATTAAATATAAACCTCGCGGGCGCCAATCCGGTCAACTACTGGGTTGGTCATTGGTCCCGTGGATAATATTAATTATATTATATCATTATTAATTTTTTTAATAAAAAGTTAATAATATAATATAATATTTAAAAATATTTATTTAATAATAAATAAATAAATAAATAAATAAATAAATAAATAAATAAATAATATTGACGATTATATTAATATTAATGATATCATTATTATTTAATAATAATTAATATTATGAAAGATTTTTATATTAATATTATATAAATATAATATTAATAATTTTTATATTATTTATTAATATTGTTATTATTATTATTATATTAACAATAATTTATTGTTAATATGTTATTTATATTATTATTAATTTATATTCTCCTTTCGGGGTTCCGGCTCCCGTGACCGGGCCCCGGAACTATAAAAAAAAATAAAATAAATTATATTATTATATATTATATTAAAAAAAAAAATTAAATATATAATAATTATAGAATTAATTAATAACAATTATTATTATTATTATTATACATAAATATTATTTATATAATTTATTATAATATTTATTTAAAAATATTATAATGAAAAATATATTATATATTTTATTATAGTATAATAACAATCGGTATTTATTATTATGAATATATTATTTGTATTAAAAAAAAATATATATATATATATAATTGTATTATATAAAATGTATATTATTAATAATTATTAATTAATATAAAGAATATGTTTAATTATATATACTTTTTTTACAAATATTTATTATTATGAATAACCTTAATCGGAATCGAACCGATATTATCAACATGAAGAGGTGATGTCGTAACCATTAGACGATAAGGTCTATATTTATTAATAATATATATATATATAATTATTATTATTATTAATAAATTATAAAAATAAAATTATTATTATTATTATTAAGTTTATTATTACTATTTATTAACCTAATTAAAATTAAATTAAATAAAATAAAATAAAATAAAATAAAATAAAATAAAATAAAATAAAATAAAATAAAATAAAACTTCTTCTTTAAATAAAAAAGGGGTTCGGTTCCCACGGGGTCCCGCACTCCTTCTTAAATAGGGGTTCGGTCCCCCAAAGGGATCTATCACTCCTTCCTAAAAATAATTAAATATTTTTAATATATATATATATATACATATATATATTAATTTTATTAATTCATTTAAAATTTATATTTATTAATATAATTTATATATTTATCTTATTCCTCCTTTCGGGGTTCCGGCTCCCGTGGCCGGGCCCCGGAACTATTAATATATAAATTGAATTATAATTATTTTATATTATTTTTATATATTACTTATATAATATTTCTTATAATTATATTAAGATTATATATATAAATAGGTTATTATATATTATTATATATATATACTTATTAATTAAATATATTTATATTTTATATTAATGAAGTAAATATTTTATTTAATATATATATATATATATAAATTTATTTATTATAAATTATATTCTTTTTATATTTATATTTATTATTAATTAATTAATTAATTAATTAATTAATTAATTAATTAATTAAATTATTATAATTGTTATTATAAATTATAATTATTATTATTATTTTATTTTTAATAAAATTATTATAATATTAAAAAAGGGAGATAAATAATATTTATATAATCTCCTTTTGGGATTCCGGTCTTTGGCCTGGTATCCAAAACTTATATATTATATTAATCCCCAAATAAGATATTAATATATATAAACAATTCCTTCTTTAAATATTAAATATTAAATAAAAAAGGGGGTTCGATCCCACGGACTATTTATTCTTGTTAATTATATTTTTAATATTATATTAATAAGTTATATTTTATTATATATTATATTATTATTTCTCCTTTCGGGGTTCCGGCTCCCGTGGCCGGGCCCCGGAACTATTATAATTATATATATATTATTAATTTTTATTTATACTCCTTCGGGGTTCGGTCCCCCTCCCATTAGTATAGGGAGGGGTCCCTCACTCCTTCGGGGTCCCCGCCGGGGCGGGGACTTATATTTATATATTTATATTTATATTTATATATTATATTTGTATTTATATTATATTTATATATTTATATATTTATATTTGTATTTATATTTATATTTATATTTATATTTATATAATAGGTGGGGGTCCCTATAATTATTGAAAATAATTATTATTTATAGGACCCCAGATATCTATCATTTATAAATTATTATAATATTTATTAAATTTATGATATATTTTATATTTAATATGTTTTTATATTTATTCATATTATTTATATTATTTACCCTATTTTTATATTATTATTAATATTTATAATAACAATTATTATATTATTAATAAATACTATATAAGTATTAAAATAAATATCTCCTGCGGGGTTCGGTTCCCCCCCGTAAGGGGGGGGGGTCCCTCACTCCTTTCTATAAAAAGTAAATTTAATATATTTTTTATATATATAATATATTAATCATATAAATTATAAATTATATATATATATTTATATATATATATATATATATTATAATAATCATAATATTTTTATTTTATATTTTATATTTTATATATGTATTACGAGAGGGATAATTATTTTATTATATTTATATACAATAGGATTAAACATTGCCAGTGAACAACGGGTAATGTTTGATCCGTATCATATTATATTATATTATATTATATTATATTATATAATTAATAGTTCCGGGGCCCGGCACGGGAACCGGAACCCCGAAAGGAGGAGAAGATAATATTATTACTATTTTTCTTTATAAAAATAAAATAAAATAAAATAAAATAGTCCGGTAGAAAGAGATATTATAACTTTATTAAATATATTAAATATATAATAATTATTATTCCATTTAAAATTACAATTTTCGTTTCAATTATAATACTTTTTAATTATATTATAATATATAATTATTTATAATAATAGTACGCTCCGAAGGAGTGAGGGACCCCCCCCTTACGGGGGGGAACCGAACCCCGCAGGAGATATTTATTAATAATGAAATTATATTAATATATTATTATTATTATATAAAATATTAATTAGTTCCGGAACCCAAAAAGGGGACCGGAACCCCGAAGAGGAGTAAACATCTTTATTTATTATTTATAAAGGTGTGAACCCCACCGGAACCCCAAAAGGAGTTATTATTATTTATTTCCTTCTTTATTAAATTATAAATTGTAAGATTATATATTATTATATATTATATTTAATATTTATTATTTATATATAATAATTTATTATATTATATTATATTATATTTATATATGATATTTTTATTATTATAAAAAAAAAGAAATATAAATATTAATATTAATGAGAATCTAAATATTTACTTATTTATTTATTTATTTATTTATTATTATAAATATGAATTTTAAATTTATTATTTATTAAAATACTTTCAATATTTTTAATATATTATTTATTTTATTTTATTTTATATATAATATATTATTTATATATTTTATATATTATTATTATTAATAAATTTTTATAAGAAATTAATATCTCCTTACTCTTTCGGAGTTATTATAAAAATATATATAATTATTAAATTTATATTAATAAAATATTTATAATTATTATAGATTAATAATATTTATTATTATTTATTTATAATATATTATATAAATTATTATTTATATATATATATTTAATTATTTATATTCTATATGGGGTCCCAATTATTATTTTCAATAATAATTATTATTGGGACCCGGATATCTTCTTGTTTATCATTTATTATTTTATTAATTTAGCTTTATTTATGATTTATATTTTATTTTATACAATTTATTATATTGTTTATACATTATTATTATTATATAATTAATTATTTTATAATTATTATATATTGATTATATTATTAAATATTAACTAATGTATGCTTTATATATATTATTCAGTTAAGTTTCTAATCACCCACCCCCTCCCCCTATAAAACTTAATTTATTACTTATATATTTACAAAAATTATCTTATAAAAAAAAAATAAAAATATTTAAATATATCTTTTTAATATACATAAATATATTATATATATTAATAAAATAAATATAAATATATATATATTATTTTTATATAAATTTATAATAATTATAAAAAAAAGTCTTCATCTTAATTTTTATCATTATAAATTCTATTAAGAGTATAATATTATTTTTATTTATTATTAATATTATATTTTTAATAATATTTTTTAATAAAACTTTTTTTATATAAATTATTTATAATTATAATTATATATAATATTATAAATATATTAAATAATAATAATATGGATTCATAATTAATAAAATATAATCTTCACTATTAAATAAAATTGGGATTAATATATCTTAACACTGGTGAATAACACAATAATGTTCTATTAATTACATTACATTATATTACATTATATGAATTTATAAATAATAATTAATAACTCTCGTTATTATATTAATTGGGATAAACATTTCCCAGTAAATAACACTGCGGGGTTGGCGCCCTAATTGTACTTATAATAATAGTGAGGGGGAGGGGAGGAGATTAATAAATAAATAGTTTCAATTGAATTGGGTCTTGATATGTAAACCAAAACTCTTTTATTTTTATTTTTATTTTTATTTTTATTTTTATTTTTATTTTTATTTTTATTTTTAAAACGTCTTTCTATTAATTATATTATATTCTTTTTAATAATATTATTTATAATAATATTAATTATGTACTTTCTTTTTTTTTTATTTATTTATATTATATAAATTTTTAAGAATATATATATTATATTAAATATAACATTAATAATAATTAGGTGTTTTATTATAATAATATATATATTAAATATATAATTAAATAAATAAAGATTTAATAATAATATAAAATAAATTCCACCTTCAGCGTAGTGATAAGGAGTGAGGGACTCCCCATATTCGTATCCGTATCCGTACCCGTAAGGGAGGACCGAACCCCGAAGGAGTGAGGGACCCCCCGTATACTATATACTATATACTATATACTTACGAGGGGGACCAAATCCCGAAGGAGTTACATTAATAATATATTATATTAATCATAAAATATATAAATTATATTAAAATTATTTTTATAGTTCCGGAGTTCCGGCCACGGGAGCCGGAACCCCGAAAGGAGAATTAATAAATTATTATAATTTTTTTTATATAAAAATATAAATATATTTATTAAGAATTATATAAAATAGGGTAAACATTACCCGTGAACAACGGGTAATGTTTACCCGTATTACATTATATATAATTATAAATATAATGAATATATTATTATTTATTATAAATATTAGAAGATATTTATATAAAATAAAAATCCTCAAAAGGAATTTTTATGAATAAAAAATATATATATAATAAAATAGTTATAAATTTATATTAAATAAAATATTTATAATCATTATTAATTAATAAATATTTATTATTATTATTATTTATAATATATTATATAAATAATTATTTATATATATATTTAATTATTATTTCTATTTTATATATATTATTATTATTATATTAATTATTATTTCTATTTTATATACATTATTATTATATTAATTAATATGATATTATAATGGTGGGGGGTCCCAATTATTATTGAAAATAATAATTATTAATGGGACCCCAGATATCTTCTTGTTAATCATTTATTATTTTATTAATTTAACTTATTTATAATTTATATTTATATTATAAATTTTTATTATATTGTTAATATTTTTATTATTATTATATATTTATTATATATTATAATTATTTATTTATATAATATTATAATATTTATTATAAAAATTATATATATTTATATATAATAATTTATTATATTTATATATATATATTAATTATTTTAATTTTATTTTATATTGGTTATATTATAAAATTTATCTAATGTGTGCTCTGTATTTATTGAATATTCTGGTTATTATCACCCACCCCCTCCCCCTATTACGTCTCCGAGGTCCCGGTTTCGTAAGAAACCGGGACTTATATATTTATAAATCAAAAATATAACATTATAAATTAATAATAATAATAAAAATATCTAAAATATAAAGTTTCCATAGAAGTAATAATAATAATAAATATATTAAATATTAATATAATATTATATAAAATATAATTATATATTATAATTGTTATATATAATTATTATAATAAATAATGAATAAAGTATAATAATGATAATAATATATTTATTTATTATTTTTTTTTATTATTCTAAATAAATATATTTATTTGTATATAAAATAAATATGAATATTATTAAAAAATATGTTATAATTTCTCCTTCCGGGGTTCCGGCTCCCGTGGCCGGGCCCCGGAACTATATGATATAATAAATATATTATATAATAATCTTATATTTATTATGTTATATTATTTTTAATAAATATTATTAATAATAATATTTATTAAATATTTTATTTTTTTTAATACTATATTAATATATTAATGAGAATATATATATTATATATAACATTAATGAGAATATATATATTATATATAATATTAATAATAATTAGAGGTTTTTTTTTAATTATTAAGTATAATAATTTATATATAATATATAATTTTATAAATAAAGATTAAATAATAATAATAAAAATAAGTCCCCGCATCCAGTGCAGTGGGGAAGGAGTGAGGTCCCCCCCTTATGGGGGGCCGAACTCCGAAGGAGTAAGATTAATAATATATTTGTATTAATTATAAATATAAATAAGTATAATAAGTTATTAAATATATTAAATAAGTCCTTGAAGAAGATAATAATAATATTAATAAATAAATATTTTATTAGATAAAAGAATATTATTAAAAGGGGGGGATGGGGTATATTGTATTTATTATAGTTTAATACTCCATATGTAAATTATTTTATTTTATAATTTTATTTTATAATTTAATGTAAGTATACTGCATCTTTTAAATATGATGCTGTTAAAATAGCCCAGACATATCCCTGAATGATACCAATAGCGAATTCTAACATCATAATGGCTAAGATCATAGCTAAAGGTACAAAACCGAATACTAAAGTAAATAAATTAATTAACATAAAATTAAATAGTAAACCAGCTAAAATAACCATTAATAAATGACCAGCTAAGATATTAGAACCTAATCTTAAACCTAATGAAATAGCTCTAGCGAAATAAGATAAAGTTTCAATAATAACTAATAAAGGTACTAATGGTAATGGTGTACCAGCAGGTACGAATAATGAGAAGAATACTCAACCATGTTTATATAAACCTAAAATAGTATTACCTAATCAAATAACAATACTTAAAGAGATAATAAATACTAAATGAGCTGATAATGCAAATGAGTATGGAATCATACTAATTAAATTAGCAATAAAAATAAACATAAATAATGTAAAGATCATAGGGAAATATAAACCTCAATTTTTACCTCCAATTTGTCCTTTAAGCATATTTATAATAGTATCATAAATAGCTTCTTGTGAAATTAATCATCTTGAACCAATAATTTTATTATTATTATTAGTTAATAGATATAAACTTGTAATAACTAATAATACAATAATAGTATATAATGAAAATGTTGTTAAATTTAAACAACTTAAATCAATAAATGATGATTGTAAACCAAATAATAGTCTAATCTCAAATTGATCTAATGGTGATGTAATATATGTATTTAATAAATTAAACATAATAATTATAAATTTATAAAACTATAACTTATAAATAATTAATCATAATTATATCTTATTATACTTTATTTATAAATATATAAAATATATAAAATAAAAATATAAATAGTGAGGGACCCACCCCCGTATATTATACTTACGGGGGGAGGGACCGAACCCCTTAGATATATAAATAAATATATATAAAATATAAATAGATATATAAATAAATATATAAAAAAATAAGATTAATTATTATATATATATATATATAATGAATTATATATATATAATATTTGTATTTAATAATTTTTATTACTCCTCCTTTGGGGTCCGCCCCGCGGGGGGGGCGGGCCGGACTATAAGAATTTTTTTTTAATAATTATTAAATTATATTCTTATTAATATTTTTTTATTATTTCTTTTGATAATTATATTAAAATATATTATAATTATATAATAATATATAATATTGTTATTATATCATAATATAACTTTATTTAATAAATAACATAATTAAATTAAATTAAATTGTATTTAATATATATATATAAATATATAGTCCGTAAGGAAATATATTAAATATATTAAATTATAATTATTTTTTATTTTATTATTATTAAATAAGTATAAATATTATTAATATTTATATATAATAATAATATTTATATGAATAAATAAATTAATAATATATATTATAATTTAGAAATAAATAATCTAGATACATATAATCTTAAGATCATAGGTAAAAAGAATTGTGAGAATAAAATTAATAATAGAATCATTAATAAGAAACCATATGTTAATTGATTCATAAAATAAAATGGAACTAATTGTGGCATTTTTATATATATTTTTTAATAAGATTAATAACAACATTATAATAATTTAATAAATATTTAATAAATATTTAATAAAAATATATATATATTATAAAAATAATATATATATATAATTAATATAAATAAATAATATATTTATAAAAAAAAATATTATAATAGATTAAACATTAATATAAAATAACTGACATAATATAAATATTATCAAATGTAAATATTTATTTTAATAAATTATTAAATAAAATTATTAAATAATTACATTAATCCGGCTTTGCGGAGATATTTATATTATAAATAATTATATGTAAAATATAAATATATTCTTAATATATTCTCCTTTCGGGGTTCACTATAATATATTTATTTATATCCTATATTTATATATAAAATAAAAACTATTTTTACCTTTTTAATAAAACAATATATTAATATTATAAATAATATATCTATAATTTAATTAAATTGGATACAATTAATTTAATCCGTTTATTAATATAAATATTAATATTAATATTAATATTAATCAGATAAATGTATTGTTAGATCCTAATTATAATTATATTTTTTTTAGTATTAATAATATTAAACATACTATTTATATATTTATAAATAATAAATAATAATTAGTATTAAAAATATTTTTATTATAAAATAATAATAATATTATAATATATTTAATAATTATATAATATTCATTAATATATTAAATTATATATATTATTAAAAAATTATTATAAATATTATTTATATTAATTATATATATATATTATTTTATATATATATATATATAATAGGATTATATTAGTATTTATTTATATAAATATATTATAGTTCCCGAAAGGAGATATTTTAATAAATTTTATATATTTTTTTTTATATATTTTTATAAGAATATTATTATTATATTATTAAGTTTAGATATAATATTTACTTTTTAATTATTAAGTAAATAATTAAATTTTATAACTTAAGATTGTACAGCTGGTGTATTAAATGAGTGTACAGCTGGTGGAGAAGTTAATAAGAATTCGATAGATGAAGATTTAACTGTATTTAAATTAAAGATAAGATTAGATTCTACAAAATCAGGTGCTTTATTATAAATAACTGATTTATTATTAACTTTATTGTTTAATCCATTAACTAATTGATCATATAAAATATAGATAAATAAGAATAATGATAATAGTGCAATGAATGAACCAATAGAAGCGACATAATTTCATCCTGCGAAAGCATCAGGATAATCAGGAATTCTTCTAGGCATACCATTAATACCTAAAAAATGCATTGGGAAGAAAATAACATTAGCCCCAATGAAAATTAATCAGAATTGAATTTGAGCTAATTTTTCATTATAGTTTAAACCTAAAATTTGAGGACTTCAATAATAGTATCCTGCAAATAAAGAGAAAATAGCACCCATTGATAATACATAGTATCCCGATAGGTAGACCTTTACAAGTTTTCCCCCGGTAAGAACCGTACGTGCGACTTTCATCGCATACGGCTCACGCAATATCTTTTAATATTTATTATAAAAAAAAATAATATAATAAATATTTATCAGTTATATATAAACCTCCTATCTTTTTTTTAATTTTTTTTTTTATTATTAATAATAATAATATATATATAAATAAAGATAGGCATATCACCTATAGTATAAGTTAGCAGATTTTCATCTTTAGAATAATAATTCTTATCCATATCATTACAATATGGCATTAGCTTTTTATACAATCTTTTACCCTCTAAATATAAAGAAAATTTCTATAAAATATTATATTTCTTAATCCAATAATTATTTATAATATATATTAAATTTTATTAATATAATAATAATAAATTAAATAATATATATATTGGTATTATTATTATTTTTTATTATTAATAATAATAATTTATAGGGTTTATTCTGTTTTATCATAAATACGTAAATATCTAACTTAGCTCTCAAATTATATTACTAATGGTTATATGATTTATCGTATGCTCATTTCCAATACATAACATCAACCATTTTATTTATTATTATATAATTATATAATAATAAATAATAATTGAATATCAGACAGGTTTTCAATTAGTGGTGTAAGTAATTTTATAACATTTGATTCACTTTCGTTGAGCATATTAGATCAGTCAAAGTTCCTTCATCTTTTTTTATAATATAACTGTCAAGAATATGGATACTTTTGTCATTACAGCTTAGCATATTTATGTTACCATTTTAATACACTTGTAATTAGACTTATATTGATAAAAATATAATTTATCCATTATTATATGGTAAATATTATTTATGATAACTTTCAGACCGCACGAAAATGTCCCACCACGTAGTAAGTCATAAAAAAAAAAGAATATTATTTAATTAACACTTTAAGAATTTTACTCTTTAATATTATCATTATTCGATATTGTTATAATGAAGTTTATTAATAATAATTTTAACTCTATTATTTAATTCATTTTTTATTTCTAAAGATATATTTTTAACACTTTGTAATAATATTAATTCTTTTAATATTAATAAAGAATTAAGTAATATATGTAATTTATTTAATTTTAATAAGTAAGCAATATTTAATAATAAATATTGTTTATATCTTCTAAGACTTAATGGTTGATAATTATTAAAATATTCAATAAAAGGTTTTATAGCTTTTGATGATTGAGCTTTATAAATATAAGCTGTAGCACCAGATTTATAATCTCTTTTTAAAATACCACCAAGTTTAAAATATTTTTTAATAATATCTCCTTTGGGGTCCGCCCCGCGGGGGCGGGCCGGACTAAAATATAACTATCTTTTTGTGATAATTCTAAATGAAATTTTAATCATTGACTATTTTTATGTTTTTGAAAACCTAGATAAAAATAACCATCAGCATCATTAAAACCTGTTAATCAAGGATTTAATAGTAAATCAAATTCTTTAGGTTTTAATAATTTAATATTTAAACGATTATTAAAATTATATTTAAAATATTGATCATATCTTTTATATGTTAATAATTTACCATTAATATAATTTATAAATACTTCTTGTTCTTTTTTTTTTATAATATTTCATTTAACAGCTGTTAATTCTTTATTAAAATTATATTTAGCTGTAATATGACCAATTTTAAAATAAAGACATAAATAATTAGCTAATAAAACATCTTCTAAAGAAAAAGTAATTGAAAAACATCTAGTATAAATATTACCATCTCCTTCAAATAATCCAGATAAATAATAACCTTTTTCTTCTTCAGTATAATTATCTAAAAATTTTAATTTATTAATATTATCTTTATTAATATTAATAAGATATTTATTTAAAATATTAATATAATTATTTATAATTGATTCATATAAATTCTTAATATCTTTAGTTTCGGGGGCCGGACCAGGGACCGGAACCCCAAAAGGAGATATTAATTGAAAATTAAATATTAAATAATAATATAAAGTTTCTATAAAAACTTTATTATTAGTTAAAATTATTATTAATAATATTAATATATAATAAGTCAAAATAATATTATTTTTTTTTTGGTATTAACTTATATTTACATATAAGATTGGACTATCTCTTAATTTTAATATTTAAATAATATTAAAATCATTCACGTTTAGTCTCTACAATACTTTAATATATAATATATATATATTAAAGTTATCACGGGATTGTCTTATTTATTATATAAATAATAATTATAAGAGTTTCCCCGTTAGCTATATATATATATATATTTTTTTATTATTAATATATATATATATATAACCAATAATATTTAATAAATTTTTATTTATATAAAATTAATCATAAGATATTAATTTTTTTTTATTTTTTTTATTTTTTTTATATATTTATTATAATTTATTATATATTATTTTAGTGAATTTTAAGCACGACACTTATTAAATTAATATCGTGGAATGCTACATCTAATGAGGCGTTAGCTAAGGCAACACCAGTTAAACCACCCATTGTGAATAAGAATAAGAATGCAATTGCATATAACATAGGTAGTGCTAATCTAATTGAACCACCATGGATTAGAGCTCTTTTATTTAACTTTAAAACATTTCAGTTTCAATTAATAAAAATTATTTTAATTAATTTATATAATATTATTTTTTTTTTTTATATAATATTATCTAGCTAGTTAAATTTTATATTATAATATAAAAAATTATGATTATAATATCCTCAATTAAGAGGTCGAATATTAATATTATTATTAATACTTAAAACAAAATTATTGTTTTAAAATCATTACTGATCTCATTGGATTATACCTTATGTTATCATATAATATATATATATATATTACTTAGATAACCAGAGGCGTCTAATCTCTACGCTTTTACATATTAATTTCTTGAATATGATTTAGTTCGACGGTTGTCATATAATTATTACTTATTCTAATTATATGGTTTTCCTCGAGTTTGCCTCTATATATATCAAAAAAGTAAATAATAAATAAATTAATTAATTAATTAATTAATTAATCATATTATATTTTTTTTGTCATAATATAATATCAAATTTATATCTTATAGAAGGTAAAATATATTTATAAATTATAGGAAATAATCTTTTAACAGATTCTACTCTTATATAAATAAGATATTTATTTCTAGATTTATGTAATAGACAATTTAAATTAAATTTAATTTTTAAAATATTTATAATAAAAATTAATTCTTTAGTTAGAAAAGATTGTAAATTTAAATATAAACCTCCACCTTTTACAAATGAACCATCACATATAATTATATGAGCTAAAGATTCATAATTTAATAAATCATATAAATTATTAGGTACAATTTTTACTCTACCATTATAAAATATATATCTTAAAATAGTAAAACATGGTAATGATCTAGTATAAAATTCTAATTGATTATATGATTTACCTTTAACTTTAGCAATTTTTATTTTAGGATAACTTATACAATAATGTGATAATAATATAAATACATATATTAAATATTCACTATGAATTATTGATTGTTTTAATCTAAATCTACAATTAATTTCTATAATTGTTTTTTTATCTAAATCTTTTTTAGATAGATAATCAATTCAACCATCTGTTAATAAAATACCTGTTATAATATATAAAATATTATTAGGAATACCTACTATATGTTTTACAATATTAGTATATAGAGGTATACCAACACAAGATTCTAAATTATAACCATATACTACTAATTCTTTATTAATATTATTTGGTTGAATATAATTTCTATTTGATCTTGGATAAATATCATATAAATTACCTTTATATATATTTATTATAATTATATTATTATTATTTAAATATGTTTTTATTATATTATTATTATTTATTTTTTGATAATTTCTGATCAACTTTTTATTTTTATTTTTATTTTTATCCTTGCTAAAGGGATTTATTAATCATGAGAAAATTTTAATTCCTGTTGGAATTGCAATAATCATTAGTGCAGATAGGAAATATGCTCTAAGATCTGCATCTAATCCTACAATATACATATGATGTGATCATACTAAGAATCCTAATAATCCAATTGAAGCCATAGCATATACCATTGAAATTTCACCAAATACAGGTTTTTTAGAATATGTTGATACTACATGTGAAATAATACCAAATCCAGGAATAATTAAAATATATACTTCAGGGTGCTTGTTATATATATATATATTATATATATATAATTTGGACTATATCTTTATTAAATAATTTATTTATTTTTTCATTTATTTTCAAAATTTAATCATGCTTTATATTGTATTGAATCAGAAGATTTATTATAAGCTTTTAATTCTTTTAAATTATAAAATTCTTTACTTAAATATAATTTATTTATTTTTAGTGTTCTTGATGGATTTATTTTAATATAATCATTAATAAAATTTAATACTATATCTTTTGATTGAATGGATCATTTATAATAACCATTTTGTGATTTATCAAAATAAATATTACCACCTAAAATATTTTTATATTCTTGTACATCTTGTAAATATTTATTAGTTACAGAAATTGTTAATTGAGGATGATTATTTTTAAATGAATAATTAATTGTACCATCAGCATCAAAAAATCCAACAAATCAACTATTATCTTTAGTTAATTTAATTGGATAAATAAAATCAATACCTAATAAAATACAAACTTTATTAAATTGTACTAATCTTTTAGTATTTCTAATATTACCATTAACTGCATTAATTAATTTAATTATACCAGTTTTATTAAGTAATCTATATCTAATAGCTTTTACACCTGATCTTAATTTAATAGAACCACCAAATTTATTTTGAATTTCTTTTAAAGCTATTTCATCTTCTAATGCTACTAGAATTTCTAATGATACATATTTCTTACTTACAATACCAAAATATCCATCACCATCAATTAATCCAGCTAATCATTGATTAAATTTTTTATTTATTGAATTATTTAATATTTTTCTTGTA
Source organism: Saccharomyces cerevisiae S288C (assembly GCF_000146045.2). Classification (NCBI taxonomy): domain Eukaryota; kingdom Fungi; phylum Ascomycota; class Saccharomycetes; order Saccharomycetales; family Saccharomycetaceae; genus Saccharomyces; species Saccharomyces cerevisiae. The sequence goes on along the minus strand of NC_001224.1, from coordinate 21,196 downwards.
GTCTCTGAGGATCTTTTAATATTATCTTTTTTTAATATAAGATTATTTATTATCTTATCCTGCTGATTATTATAAGATATGAATATTTTTACAAATAAGGCTTTAAATAATAGACTTATAATATTTGTAATTCATTTTTTTAATAATTTCCAGCATTTAGAAAAATGCATATCATTATATATTATTAATATAATAATAAGGGCCACTGTTTGACCAAAGAATCAAAATAAATGCTCGTATAAGATTGGGTCACCACCTCCTGATACTTCAAAGAATGAAGTATTGAAGTTTCTATCTAATAATAACATTGTAATACCAGCAGATAATACAGGTAATGATAATAATAATAAGAACGCTGTAATGAAAATTGATCATACAAATAATGGTAATTTATGCATTGTCATACCATTTGTTCTCATATTTAATGTTGTTACAATGAAATTAATAGCACCTAATAATGATGAAATTGATGTTAAATGTAATGCAAAAATTGCTAAATCTACACTAGGTCCTGAATGTGCCTGAATAGATGATAATGGTGGATAGACAGTTCACCCTGTACCAGCACCTGATTCTACTAAAGTTGATGTAACTAAACATACTAACCCCATAGGTAATACTCAAAAAGCAATGTTATTAATTCTTGGAAATGCTGTATCTGTAGCTCCAATTATTAATGGTAATAAATAGTTCATTTTATTATAATCTTTCAATTATATTTGGACTATATCTTCAACCCATTATACATAATATAATGGGTGCAACACGTGTAGTCTCTGAGGATCCTACATAATAATTTATAAAATATATATTATATATATTTTAAGATATCTCCTTCACTTACTTTGTTTCAGGATATTAATTATTATTTGGTTTCCTGCGGATTGTCCATACTTATACCCCCCCCCATGCTTCGCATGGGGGTGGGGAAATTATTCATAATAATTTTTAATACTATAGTACATTTATAACTTAATTAAATTTACCATACCCCGCGAGGGCCACACATGTGTGGCCCTCGTGGGGATAATATTATATTATGACTTTAGGGTTTTCCCGCATATAGTGTTGTAATAATAATATATTTTACAATATATTACGGCAACTTATTAATAATCTCGTTACACCTTTTACACTACGAGATTATATATCCGTAAATATATTACGGATTCGGAGGGGAAGAAAGTAATAATAATTTATTTATTTATTTTCTAAATATGTATTTTTTAAATGAGATCAAGTAAACGTAGTTCTAGTTTTATTATAATCTTTACGTAAATTTATACCTAATTCTCAACTACCATTAAGTTTTATACTTTGACCCTCATTATTAATTAAAATAACTAATTTAGATCAATCTAAAAAATCTAAGTGTTTAGATGATAATAAAGAATATTTATTAAAGTATTCTATTACTTTAATATTTTTATATAGATTAGCCACTATTACTTTATAACTATAATATAGTTTATACGTATTATTAAGAGATACTAATAAATTTAAATTACGTTCTCTACTATATAAATTAACATTAAAATATAGTGCAATTGCAGACATAATATAAAAATAAGAAAAATTAATATTATTATTATTAGAATTTTTTTGATAATTTTGTCTTAATTCTAAACAATAATAAGGCATTGCTCTACTAGAACGATTTTTACCATTTATTAAATTAATAGAAAAATTACCATCTGCATCTGTCATACCAGCTAATCAAGCGTTTGAACCAATATCTGATGTATCTAATGGTTTAATTTTAATATTATCTATATTTTTTAATTTATTATGTAGAATTGTTGTTGAATTAATATAATTATTTATAAATTCAGCACCTCTAACAAATGCTTCATATTTAGGTGTTCTCATATATCCATTAATAATATTTAATAATGTATATACACCTTTTAAATCATGAATAAGTCATAATACATAATTACGATTAATTTTTTTATACACTTTTCCACATTTAGTTAAATTACATAAATAATTAGCTAATTCTAAATCTTCTAATTTAAATACTACAACAATTAACGGTCTATATTTAGATTTTTTTATTGAAGATGAATTTTGAACTAGAATAGTTCCATCACCTTCAATTAATCCAGCTAAATAAGGTCCCAACTTATCATAATTTAATTTTAAATTATATTCTTTATTTTCTATTACTTGATTATTATTATTATTACTTTCATATCTTTTTTGGTTACCAAAACCTCCAATTAAAGCAGGCATTACTAAGAGTAGAGTAGCAAACCTATCTGAATGTAATAACATTCATATAAAAGAGCCCTCTCCGAACCGTACGTGATACTTTCATATCATACGGCTCTCCATTTAACGCATATTTAATAGTATAATAATTATTATAAACCTGGACCATTATATTTACCTTGATGAACTTTAAAATGACATGTTTTACAGATAGTAATTTGTTTTCTATTTATCTTAATCATTCTACCTAATAAATAATCATCTTTAATTTTATTGGCAGCATTATTTAATGTTCTTACGTGATGTACTTCTAAATCATGTTTAGAACCACAAATTTGACAAATACCACTAAATAATGATAAAGATCTAGGTAACATATATTTATATCTATCTAAAATTTCATCAGGTGTATAATTAGAATCAGTTATATTTATTTTATGTCTAATTTTAAAATCATCAATACTAAAACTAACTTTTGAATGAGGATCAACTAATACTTTACCGAATTTTAAAATAACTTTCTTAACAGTATTTAATTTAAATTTTCTTGCTAATGTTAAACAACATGAATAAAATAAAATGTATGTAATTCTACCTCTTAATGTGGTAAAATTGGTAGCTAATCTATAATAGTTTATAATACCTCTACCAACAGCTAAGTAATGCATTAAAATGGTTTTCATTTCTTCATGAATTAATCTTCCAACCCCTCTGGGTTTTCCTAAAATACCATGAGAACAATAGCCATGTTTATTTAATTTTATTACAATACTTCTAATAGGGGCATTAACAACTAAACTAGTATGATGTCTAACCCTAATAAAATTATCACCTTTTTTAATCATTCTATAAGGTCTTTTTTCTCAAGGTGTAACTTTTACATCATACCCTAAAAAACTAACTCCTTCTTTAGAATGTTTAATAACGGATTTATCTATATTAATTGACATACCTAAATTTTCTTTTAAGAAGTTATTAATATCGTTTAAAATATTTTTACAATCATTATGAGAACCCATTACACCAATGATAATATCATCAGCATATCTAACAAAATAAGCTCTTTTAAAACTTTTATCAGATCCCATATTTCTTTGGTAATGGTCTCTTAATCTAATCAATTTTAATTTTTCAGATAATAATTTACATCTATAAATTTTAGATGATAAACTATTATAAATTGGATTTCTACCTCTATTAGACATATTTCCAGTATTGAATTCATTCTCAAATTTATTTTCTAAATATTTATCTAATTTATCTAAAAAAATATTACATAAAATAGGACTGACAACACTACCTTGAGGAATTCCTAAAGTTGTATTATGATAATTATTATTTTTATCAACATATCCAGCTCTTAATAATTTATATAATAAGTCTATGAAACCTTTATCTTTGATTCTCTCATTTAATACATTAATTAACATATTATGTGGAATTGTATCAAAGCATTTATTTAAATCTACTTTAATAAATCAATTACAGTATTGCATATAATTTTTACATTGAATAATAGCTGTTAAACAAGATAAGTTAGGTCTAAATCCATGAGAATAATAAGAGAAACTATTATTATAGATAATTTCTAATATTATTCTCATACTTTCTTGTACAATTTTTTCTCTAGGATTTCCAACACTTAAAGGTCTAAATCCTCCAGATGTTTTAGGAATTTCAACTCTTCTAACCGGAGAAAATTTAAACATATTAGTGTTAATATCTTTAGATAATTTATTTAAATATGAAATATTAATCCCATCTAAGGTAATATTATTAGAACCTTTAGATATATTACCTTTCTTACTTTTAATTTTATTATAAGCAATTAATAACATTCTAATATCTGACATTAATTTTAAAATTCTAGTATTAATGGTTTCAAGTTTATTATGATTATTTTCTATTAATTTATTTAACTCGGAAAAATCCGTAGTATTAATCTTTGTTAAATACGCTAAACTGTCTTCCTTCCTTGCATTTAATTTAGATAAAGTACTAAAGTATCTCACTTTATTTAAATTAAATTTGGGTACTATGAAGACTCCGTTATCCCCAGGGTTTCCCCTTTCGGACAATCCCGTATTTCTTAATTTTCCATTTGAACTCGTACAGCCCTCCAAATGTCAACTTTTACTTAAAGCTAATGATTCATTTTTGGTTAACTCGTGTACCTCTTCTTCCAATACATAAGCATGAATCACAATCCCCAAGTGGGAAGGAGTTAATGAGAACCCTAAACATTCTTTACAGGAATTCGTTAACCTAGCCATCGGACAGTTCTTACCTTGCGCTGGCTGTTTTACTCCAGCGCTTTTATGGCATGCTATTGTCCCCGTTGAGTTGGCCCCAACTGGGTAAGCCATATGGTTTACGTATCTAAATACTATGTATGTTACTACTAATAATCAGAACCAAAATGATACGGTAAAGTTTTCATTAATTGAATAAACAGAGATATGTTTATCAATTAACACTTCAATACAGTGATAAATTAAGCGAAACGGCGCACAGAAAATCATTAATACAGCATGACCAACTACTAAAAATGAAATAGCAAATTAACCTATGTTGCCACGTGTTAAAGAGCCTTTCCCAAACCGTACGTGATAGTTTCCCATCATACGGCTTTCCATATTGAGTATCATTAATAATAGATTTTATATACCAGGTCCTATATTTTTAAATTTATTTTTATGTGTTTTAATATGACATTGTTTACATAATGGAATTTGTTTTCTGTTTATGGTAATTATTCTACCTAGAATATAATCTTTAAGTGCTTTTAATATACCTCTATGTAATTGTTTAACATGATGTATTTCTACATCAATAGTTGAATTACAAATACTACAAGGTTTATTAAAATTAGCTTTAGCTGTAGGTAATATATATTTAATTGAATCGATATATTCAAAAGGATCAGTTACTTTAGCTTCTGATATATATATAAATATACCATGATTTTCAATTTTTTTGATATTATCAAAAGTATTTCTTGGAAAATTGGCAATTAATTTATCATTTTCAATAATATTTAAATTATAACCAAATTTTTTAATAGTTTTACTTATTGTTTTTAATCTATATTTACTAGCTAAAGTTAATACACATGAATAATATAATACGTAATAGATTCTTTCTCTTAATCTTTTATAATTAGTAGCTAATTTATAATAATTTAAGATACCTCTACCTAACGCTTTATAATTATTAATAATTGTTCTAGGTTCTTCATATAGTCATCTACCTACTCTTGTAGGCACTCCTATTCTACCATTTTTATTATGCTTACAATATCCATTAGTAGCTAATTTATTGATAATATCTCTAATTGGTGCATTAATAATAGGTCTAGTTGTATTTCTACTTCTAATAAGTTTACCTCTAATTAGTTTAGTAACTGTAGGTATTCTTTTTAAAGGTGTAATTGAAATATTATAACCTAAAAATCTTGCTGGTAGTTCAGTTGCACAAGTAATTAAAGTTTTTTCTTCATTTATAGTTAAACCTAATGAATTTAAAAAATTGTTTAAATCTCTTTTGATTATTTTACAATCATTTTTTGAACCTAATACCCCAATTAAAATATCATCTGCATATCTAACGTATTTTATTCTCTTGAAATTAGGATCATTATAAATAAATAGTGGGCCTTTAGCTCTTTCTTTATGTAATTTTAATCTTGTCGAAAATATTTTAGCTTTTGCAATTATTCTTGATAATTTTTTATATGTAGGATGTTGTTTTTTAACTTTACCTTTATTATATAAATTAATATAATCTTCTAATCAATTATCTACCAATGTTATTACAATATTACATAAGATAGGACTAATTAATGATCCTTGAGGTAAACCTAATATAGGTTTATGATAAGTTCCTTTCTCATCAATATAACCAGCTCTTAATAATTTATATACTAAATCAATAAAACCTTTATCTGAAATATATCTTTTTAATTCTTTAATAATTAAATCATGAGAAATTGTATCAAAACATTTTTTTAAGTCTACTTCAATAAATCAATTACTTCCACCAAATATATTTCTAACTTCTCAAATTGCTGTTTGACAACTTATATTCTTTCTAAAACCATGTGAATGTGTTGATATCTTTTTATCAAAAATTGTATCTAAAATTATTCTTATAACTTCTTGTACAATTTTATCTCTTGGATTACCTACACTTAAAGGTCTTATACCACCTTTAGGTTTAGGAATATTAACTATTCTCATGGGTTTAAATTTGAATTTACCTGTTCCTAATTCATTTGATAATTTATTTAAATATATTATATTTATACCATCTAATGTTTCTAATGTTGTACCTGGAGTTATATTACCAGGTTTACTCTTAATTCTATTATATGCTAATATTAATATATCTACGTTTTTTATAATACTTAATAAATTATTATTTATATTTTCCTCATTTATATTATCTATTACTAATTTCTCAAATTCTAACAAGTCCGAAGTACTTGTATCTTTTGATAACTCAATATTGGTATCCTTCCCTATTTTTAAATTATTATTTACTGAATAGTATCTAACTTGATTTAAAAATCTCATTTTTATTTGAGTATTCGGTACTACTATACCTCTGTCAACTCCAGAGTTTCCTCTTTCAGTTGATCCCTCACTTTTCGTATTTCCTTTTGTGTTATTTAGGTCCTTCATCTTTTTCACACTGCCTGTGCTATCTAAAACAATGAATCATAATCTGATTACCTCAACGTAAAATAATCAAACTTGTTTTACTATATCCAAATGATAAGAGGAAATTGTAATCCTGATAAAGACTTGTAAGAAGTTCGTTAACCTAACCATGTAACACTTAACTCCACCTACACTAATCATAGGTGTTTTATGACATGCTATTGTCCCCGTAAAGTTAGCCCCTACTGAGTTAGTCATATGTTTTAAGTATCTATTGATGATTCATAATACTAATGCTAGACGCATCAACGAAATATACGCACTGAGAGGCGCACCATTAAATAATTGTGAATTACCATGTAAATATTGTGAACCAGGTGCAGCTAATTCTAATCTAATGATTAAAGACATTGCTGTTCCTGCCATACCACTAAAAATAGCTAACATAAAATATAATACTGCAATATCTTTTGCATTTGTTGAATATAATCATCTTTGTACCATTTTTACTTTTTTTTTATATATTAATTTTAATAATATTATTATTATTATATTCATTAAAAAAAAAAATTAATTAAATTTAATTTAATTTAATTTAAATAATTATTGTTATATCTTAAAGGATAATAATATATTATTCTATTTATAAATATAACAATAGTTGAATTTATAATATTAATTATTAATGAATACTATATAATATTTTAGTTATAACTTTAAACAATTCTTTTATATCTTTATAAATAAATATTATTATATTATAAAGTAATAGTATAATTAATTTTTATATATATATTATTTATATAAATGTATCATAATCTATAATATAATATATATATATATATTAAAATCATTTAAATTATATAACATATATATATATTTAATGATATTAATACTCTCTTTCATAATCTATATTATTAATATTATTTATATAAAATATTAATAATATTATTATTATATCTATTACTTATATCAATACTTATTATTTAATATTATATATTACTTTTTACTCATTACAAAATACCAACTAAACCGAACTAATATAAATATATTATTTAATATATTGATTTTTTTATTATTTATTACTTAATAATAAAATAAATTATATAAAAATATTATTATCTATATATTATATATATATTTATATATATATATATTTTTTATATTATATTATATTATATATATATTATTTACATTCTTTATTATATTTATATATATTATTATTCTTTATTATAAATAAGAAATTATTTAATTTATATTTTTATGATAATATTTAAAGATTTATTAATTAAATTATTCATAATATATTAAATAATATTAATCTTATATATATAAATAATTAATATTGATTATTATTATTATTATTATATATATAAATAAATATTGATAAAAATAATATTTAATATAGAGTATTATATTTTATATAATTAATATATATATATATATATATTGTTATATATATTAAAAAAGTAATGTAGTTATATTTTTAGTATTAAATATATAAGTCCCGGTTTCTTACGAAACCGGGACCTCGGAGACGTAATAGGGGGAGGGGGTGGGTGATAAGAACCAAACTATTCAATAAATATAGAGCACACATTAGTTAAATGTATTAATATAATCAATAAATATATTATAATAATATAATATATTATATAATATAAATAAAGGTATTAACGAAATAATAAATTGTATAATATAAATTATAAATAAATAATTAAAATAAATTTAATAAAATAATAAATAAAAACAAGAAGATATCCGGGTCCCATGATAAATTATTATTGAAAATAATAATTGGGACCCCACCACTATAATAAAATATTAATGAATATAATTATAATATATATAAAAATATATATAATAATATTTATATATAATATATATATATATATATAGAAATATAAATTATTATATAAAAATATAATTCTCCTCCGGCGTCCGCCCCGCGGGGCGGGCCGGACTATTTATTATTATATTTTAATAATAAATAAATAAAAATAATAATAATAGTTCCGGGGCCCGGCCACGGGAGCCGGAACCCCGGAAGGAGAAATATAAAAGTATAAATTATATAAAAAGCATATTAATTAATTAATTCTTATAAGAATTACAATTAATTGATATTATATGCCAAATACCAATTAATTAATTAATTAAATTGAAATTAATATATATATAATTATATAAATAATAATATAATAAAAAATAAAATACTTATTATTATTATAAAAATAAGTTATAATATAAAAATATTAATTATTTATTTATTTATTTATTTTATAAAAAAAAATAAATATATATTTATAATATCTTAATATAATTATAATTATTAAAATATTTATATATATTTATATATTTATATTATAATGAATATAAAAACTTTTTATTAATTAGTAAGAAATGAATATTTATATTATAATATAAATATGTATTTATTAATATTAGAACATATCAATAATTATTATTATAATTATTATTAGTCCAAATAAAAATAAAAATAAAATAAGATTTATATAATAATCATAACCTCATATAGAGTGAATACTTTATATATCATATAATAAGATATAATATAATATGATATGATATTATATGATAGGATAATATAGGATAGGTTTTCATTATAATAAATAATATATATATTATTAATATTTAATATATTACAAATAATAATAAAATTTATTAATATGAATAATATTTAATAATATTAATATTTATTATAAATAATATTTAATAATATTAATATTTATTATTTTTTATTTTATTTATTTCTCCTTTCGGGGTTCCGGCTCCCGTGGCCGGGCCCCGGAACTATTAATAATAAATAATATAATAAGTTTATAAATAATAAATATATAGTCTAAACCTCTTTTTTATTTTAATAATAATATTTCATAAATAATTATAATATAAATAATAATTATATTTTAATTTAAAGAAGATATAATATAAAAAGTATTTTAAATAATATATAATTTAAATAATATATATTAATTAATTATATATTATATATATTTTTTTTATATAATTTATATAAGAATAAAAATAATATATATATATATATATATATATTTATAAAAATAATAATTTTAATAATAATAATAATAATATTATTAAAATAAATATATATATATTAATTATAATATTTTAATATAAAATAAATATTATTATAATAATATATTAATCATTTAAATTAAATATTAATATAATATATTAAATGTTTAATAATACTCCTTTCGGGGTTCCGGCTCCCGTGGCCGGGCCCCGGAACTATTAATATAAATATTATAATAAATAAGAAATTTATCCTTTCAAGGTTCCAATCACCGAAATTCTTTTCTTACTTACAAGATTATATTTTATTAAAAATAAAATATTAAAAATAAATATTAAAAATAAATATTAAAAAAGGTATTCACTATAAATATAAATATAAATAAAATAAATTAATCCGGCCGAAGGATATAAATTTAATTATGAGAATCGAGTCTTTACCTTTAATAGGTAGGAATAAAAATATAATATATTTATCTCCTTCCGGGGTTCCGGCTCCCGTGGCCGGGCCCCGGAACTATATTATTTTATTTTTATATCAAAAGAAGTAAATTATTATTTTAATAATAATTATAATTTATCATTAATAAGATATAATAAAATAAATAAAGATTACAAATAAGAATAATCAATTTAATTGTTTAAATATACAAAATAATGTAATATTAGTTTTAATATAATTATATATATTATTAATAAATAATACAATTATTATAATAATTATAATAAATATTATTTATATTTAGAATTATTATATTATATTATATTATATTTATTTTTAAATAGATAATATTTATTTATTTAATTTTTTATAAATATATTATTTATTTCTCCTTTCGGGGTTCCGGCTCCCGTGCCGGGCCCCGGAACTTTAAACTTATATTAATATTTATTAAAATATAAATTTTGTATTATTATTATATTTTATAAAATATAATACCTTCTTTATTTATATTTATATTTATATTTATAATTATAAATAAACTTATTTATTATTATTATTAAAAAATTATATAAATTATATAATATAATCTAATATTATTTTATTTTTATTTTTATTATATTATTATTTATATTATATTATATTATAATTTAATTATAATTAATTATAAATAATATTTTATATAAATTTATCTCTTTCTTAATTTAATTTAATTTAATTAAATAGGGGATTCGATCGGACTAATTTATTTTATTTATTTTATTAATTTTTATATTATTTATATATTTATATTTTATATATAATATATATATATATATTATATATATAATCTTAAGTAGTATATAATAATATACTTAATAATAAGTCCTCAACGGAGGAAAAAGAAGTAAAGGAGATATTAATTAAATAATAATGAATATTTATTATTATTATTGTATAATTTTTATTAATATTATTTTTACTTAAAATAATTTATATAATTTTTTATATATTTATATATATATATATTTATATATTCAATATAATTAATTTAATTTAATTTATATATATATGAATAATATATTAATAATTAAGTATTATAAAATTAAATAATATAATATTGATTATAATTATGATATATTAATATATTATAATAATATATTTTTAATAAATTATTATTAATAATATATTTATACTTATTAATAATAAAATTATAATATATTTTTTATAATTAATATATTAATTAATTAATTAATTAAGAATATTAAAAAAAAGATAAATGAATATTTATATTATATTATATTATATTAATAGTTCCGGGGCCCGGCCACGGGAGCCGGAACCCCGAAAGGAGAAATATTAAAATAATTAAATAAATACATATTTTTATTATTATTATCAAGGATAAAGAGATTCGAACTCCTAATGATTGATTTGAAATCAACTGTTTTACCATTAAACTATATCCTTATTATTATTATTTATTATTTATTTATTTATTATATATATAATATATAATATATAACAAATAATATTATTATTATATAAATAAATAAAAATTATATAATTATTTTTATATAAAAATTATAAATTATATAAATTATAATAAGTTTTATTTTAAGTTAAAAAAAAATGATTATAATAAATAAATATATATATTATATTATATATAAATATATATATATTAAAATAAATTATATAAATTATATAGAGTATTATTTTTAATAAGAAGTGAATAATAATAATTATATGTAATAATTATAATACATTCTCCTTTCGGGGTTCCGGCTCCCGTGGCCGGGCCCCGGAACTATTAAATATATTATAAATATATAAATTATTATTATTATTTATTAATAATAATAATAAAAAAGATATAATATATTTATATACTATTTATAATGTCCCCTTTTTTTATTTAAAGAAGATGTATATTATTTTATTATAAATATTTATTATTTATTTATATTAATAGTCCGGCCGAACCCCGAAGGAGTTATAAATTTTATTTAAACAAATAAATTATTAATTTTATAATTTAAAAATAAAAATTAAAATTAAATTGTTATAATATAATTTTTTTTATTATAAATAATAATATATAAAATTAAATATTATAAATAAATTTATTAATAATAATTAATGATTTATCATTAATATATAAAATGAATAATAGTCCGGCCGAAGGAGTTTAATTCTATTAAATATATTAATATAATTATTATATAATAACAAAAAAAGTATAATTTATATTATATATTTTATTAAATATATTTTAAAAATCAATTATTTCCTTTGTATTTATAATAATTTATCATTTATATATTGAGATTATAATTATAATTATAATTATAATTATTTATTTATTTATTATATTAAATTATAATAATAATTTATATTAAATTATAATAATAATTATATTATATTATATATATATTAAAATATTTTATTATATTATTTATATATTATATTTATATAATATATTATATATTATATTATATTATATTAAAATATATTTATATTTATATTTATATTTATATTAATATTTATATTTATATTAATATTTCTCCTTTCGGGGTTCCGGCTCCCGTGGCCGGGCCCCGGAACTATTAATATTAATATTTATATTAATATTTAGATTAATATTTATGTAAGAATATTTAAGATATTTATAAGCCCACCGCAGGTTCCCCTACGGTAACTGTATTTCAACTTCGCATTAATTCATATTATTTCTGATATAAATAAATATAAATTAATAATTATTAATATTTATTAAAAAATATTATATAAATAATAAGATAATAATATGTTTCAACGCGTGATGAGTGATTAGTGCGAAACAGTTAGAATATTCACCGTAACATACTAATTTACGTATTACTAGCAATTCTTTTTTCATATAATCGAATTTCAGATTATAATTCATATTAATATATAATAAAAAAATATATTAAAAATTAAAATGTTTTATATTATTAATTAAATATAATTAAATATATTTTATATAATTTTATTATCATTTTATTATAGCACGTCTATTACCCATATTATAAGGATCATTATGATTTGTCTTAATTCCTTTCTTTATATTAATAAATAATATAAAATTATATATAATTAAAATTATATATATGGAGTTTTGTTCGTTTATGAACTTAATCTAAAACTTTGCAGCACGAACTAAAGACAACAATGTAACGCCTGTAATATAATAATTATAATAATTATTATAATATTCAAAATATGGTAAGGTTAGTCGTGGATTATCGAATTAAATAACATGCTCCACTGCTTAAGTCTGTAACCGTCTATTGTTTTGAGTTTCATTATTGCTAACGTACTCTTCAGGTGGAATACTTTCATTTTCATTTATTATTTATATATAATATATATTATAAATAATTGTATTCATAGTTTACTACTAGAACTACACGGGTATCGAATCCGTTTCGCTACTCTAGTTTTAATCCCTCAATGTCAGTTAATATTTAATTAATATTTTCACATATATTAGTCTTATAATTATTATTATTATTTCATCTTTACTATTATAATTCTTTAATTATATTTTATTAACTCTAAATTATAATATATAATTCATTCTACGGATCCTTTAAACCATTATGATTAACGCTCGCCCTCTTTGTGTTACCGCGACTGCTGGCACAAATATTAGTCAGGACTATTAAAATATATTATTAATAATAATAAAATTAATATTATTATTAATATATATATCCATATAAAAATATATATGGTAATTAATATCATTATTTTAATTATTTATGGATTTTATTTTTAATCAATTTATATATATATATTATTATTATTATTATTATAAATATTTAATATTTATAAATAAAATAAAATATTTTTATATATCATCCTAATAAGTAACTGGATCAATCTTTCGATCATTGTCCAATATTCCTCACTGCTGTATCTTATAGATATTGACTATATTTCAGAGTCAACGTGATCGTTCTAACTTTCATTATCGATTATGGATCGTTGGCTAGGTTTAACTCTTAATAAACCTACTACCTAAACCATTATTGGCTTGACTATAGATAAATATATATTATATATATATCCTTTTTATTATATAAATTATTTTTATATAATAATATATTAAGTATTTAGCTTATTCTATAGTTCATTAATTCCTAATAAAATTACTCACGTTTACACCACATATTTATTATCTTATCAATAATAAACGTATGATTCGCATGTGTCATGTCCTTATTTAGCGCTTAATCTGAACCAACATCATATTCTTATAAATTTTTTACTTTTCCTTATTATATAACTAATATAATAATATATATATATATATATTATTATTATTATATAAAACTATTATTTATTACTTATATAATAATAAATAAATTATTAATATTATAATAAATAAATAAATAAATTTATAATAAAAACTTTATTAAAATATTAATATATATATATATAATAAATTTATATATATTTTATATAAATTTTATATAATTAATACTATTTTATTGTTTATATAATATACTATTAATAAAAATAAAATTATTTATTTTTATATATTAAAAATATAAATAATATTAATATTAATATTAAAAGTTAAATTAGTCCGGCCCGCCCCCGCGGGGCGGACCCCGAAGGAGTCCGACCAAAGGAGTGAGGGACCCCCCCCTTACGGGGGGGAACCGAACCCCTTTTTAAGAAGGAGAATATTTTTTATATCTTTCCTTTATTAATAACAATGATTAACTAAATTGACAATCACAAAGTTATAATATTATTATTATATAAATTAATAATATTATATAATTTATAAATTTATACATCTTTTTTATTAAATACTTTTTTATAAATATTAATATAATAAAAGATTTTTAATATATTAATAATTATTATATTAATCTTTAATAATAAAATAAAAATAATAATAATAAAAATAGAATTTTATAAATAAATAATTATAAATAATAAATTTAAATAATATTATTAAATATTATTTAATTATTAATTATGTAATTAATATTTATATTATATAAAGTATTCAATACTTATTAAAATTAATATTTTTATAAATAAAATAAAAATGTAATAATTATAAAAATACCCTTTTTAATATTATATAATTATAAATATAATTATTATATAACCCCTATAAAAATTAATATTTAATATTTAATATTTAATATTTAATATTTAATATTTTATATTTTATATTAATTGTATAATAAAAATAAAATATATAAATTATATATTATAAATATAAATTATTCTTTTTATAAATATTTATTAATATTTATTAAAAAATTATATATATATATATATAGATTATAAATTATATATGTTTACTCCCACCCCCTTTTCGAAATTACAATTATAATTAGTTTAATAAAAAAAAAATAAATAAATAAATAAATTATATAAAAAAGTATATTTATTAATATTTGATAATATTAATATATTGTAATTATATTAATTATTATTATATTTAATATATTAATAATAAAGAAATACAAATTATTATTAAAGTATTAATTATTATTTAAAATTATATTAGTCCTTCCACCTTTTTATTTTTTAAGAAGGAGTGAGAGACCCCCTCCCGTGTACTAACGGGAGGGGGACCGAACCCCTTTTTATTCTTAAGAAGGAGTGAGGGACCCGTGGGGACCGAACCCCGAAGGAGTTATTTATATTATTATTATTTAATAATAATATATAAAAATATAAATTTATTATTATTATTTTATATAAAATATATATAATATATAATAAAATATATAAATGATATTATTATTTTTATTAAATATATATATATAATGGAATATATAAATGGTATTATTATTTTATTAATTTAATAAAAAAAATAAAAACCTTTAAGACTATAACTTGCCATTAGTAAATTATTATTATTTACCCCTCCAATGAATTTTATTGAATTATATACTAAAATATTATAATATTATTTTTTTTTAATATTTATTAATATTTATTAAAAGATTATATGGAAATGGATACTTATATATATATATATATTTATTTTATAATTAAGAGTTATAATTATTATATAATTTATTTAATCCTCACTACCTTTTATTATTAATATATATATAACATATTTTTATTATATAAAAATATAAAAAAAAGATATAATTTTCATAATAAAATTATAATTTAATTTAATATATAAATATATATTTATATAAAATTATTATATTATTATTATATTATATAATATTATTAATAATATATTTTATTTAGTTTCGGGCCCCGGCTACGGGAGCCGGAACCCCGTAAGGAGAAATATATTTTTATAAAATATTAATTAATTAATTAATTAAAGAAAAAAAAGAAATAATAATTATTTGATAATATATATTATTATTATATATAATTATAAAAAAGGTTATAATTATTTTTATTTATAAAATATAAAGTATATTATTTAAATTATTAATTAAGTTAGATTTATATTTATAAATATATAAGTCCCGGTTTCTTACGAAACCGGGACCTCGGAGACGTAATAGGGGGAGGGGGTGGGTGATAATAACCAGAATATTAAATATATATAGAGCACACATAGAATAAATTTTATAACATAATCAATAAATATATTATAAGAATATAATATATTATATAATAAAATATAAAGTCCCCGCCCCGGCGGGGACCCCGAAGGAGTATAAACGATATAATTAATTATATAATATAAATATAAATTAAAAATAATAATAAATTTAATAAAATAATAAATGATAAACAAGAAGATATCCGGGTCCCAATAATAATTATTATTGAAAATAATAATTGGGACCCCCACAATAGAATAGAAAATTAAAATAATAATTAATAATATATTATATAAAAATATAATATAATATATTTATTTATATATATAGATATATTATAAAAAAAAAAGTATATATAATATATATATATATTAATTTATATATAAAAAATAATAATATATAAATAAAAATGATAAATTATATAAATAATTTATATATTAATAAAAAAAATAAGTAATAGATTTTTTTTTAATAAATAATATAATATAATATAATATAATATTTAATTATATTAAATATATATTAATAATAATGAATAATATATAAATTAATAACAATAAGATATCCGGGTCCCATTAATAATTATTATTGTAAATAATAAATGGGACCCCTATCTATACTATCTATCCTATCTAACCTATCTATATAAAATAATTATAAATATATAAAATAATTATAAATAATTAATAATATATAAAATAATTATAAATAATTAATAATATATAACTCCTTTCGATATTCGTACCGATTCCCTACTTATTTATTATACATAAATCATAAATTATTATTAAAAATAATAATATACTATTAGGATACCCATAACTAATAATATATATATTATTAATATATAATAAAAAATAGTAATAAATAATAATAATAATAATAAATATATAATGAATATTTATATATATATATATATATATATTTATTAAATCTATATATATATAAATCAATAAAAGATATAATATATAAAATATATTAAATAATATTAAATATATGATTATAATATTTTTAAATAAATAAATAAATAAATAAATAATATAAAATTATATAAAAATAATATTAAATATATAATTATAATACTTTAATATAAAATTATATAAAAATAATATTAAATATATATATAAATAATTAATAAGATTATAATTATATATATATAAATAACTCCTTTCGGGGTTCCGGCTCCCGTGGCCGGGCCCCGGAACTTATAAATATTATATATTATATTATCACTTTTAAAACTCTTTATAAAAACTATATATAATAAATATTTTATATAATTATCCTAAATTATATTATATTTATTTTTATATTACATCTTTAAAAATTATTATTTTTATTTATAATTAATAATTTCATTAAATAAATTATTTAAATTAATACTCCTTCGGGGTCCCCGCCGGGGCGGGGACTTATTTTTATAAAAAATAAATAAATAAATAAATAATTGAAACTCTTTTCTTTATATTAATAGTTCCGGGGCCCGGCCACGGGAGCCGGAACCCCGAAAGGAGAAAGTATTAATAATATTATATTATATTATATTAATAAAAAGTATGAATAATATTATATTATATTATATTATATAAATATATTAATAAATAATAAATTATAAATTATTTAATAATAGTCCGGCCCGCCCCCTGCGGGGCGGACCCCGAAGGAGTGAGGGACCCCTCCCTATACTATACTAATGGGAGGGGGACCGAACCCCTTTTTAAGAAGGAGTTCTACTGAATAATTATTAATTATTAATTATTAATTATTAATTATTAATTATTAGTTTAATCAAAGAGGAATGAATATCTATTATATTATATTATATTATATATAAATGTGAATATCTTATATTTATATTTATATATATGTAAAATCTATAAAGAAATGAGATTAGATGATATTGAAATGAAATAAAATGAGATGAGATGAATTGGGGCCCGGAAAGGGACCGAACCCCTCATAATAATTAATTTAATATATATTATAATAAAACTTATTATATATATTTTTATATATATATATATATTTTTTTTATATATTATATAATAAATATTACTTCTTATTAAAATTCCTTATTTTTATTATTTTTAATAATTAAATTCATATAGTTATTATAATATATAGATAAACTCCTTTCGGGGTTCCGGCTCCCGTGGCCGGGCCCCGGAACTATAAATTTAATTTTATTAAATTGATATAAACATTATTTAAAATTATATAAACAACTAAATTATATTAATTGTATTTAATTTAATAATTAATAATATTTTTAATAATGATTATTTTTATAATTATTATTTTATATTAGTGAATACTAATATTTATTATTTATTATTTATTATTTATTATTTATTATTTATAAAGGTGTGAACCCCGAAAGGAGTTATTATTATATTTTTATAATAAATTATTATATTTTTATAATAAATTATTATATTTTAATAATAAATTATTATTATTATATTTTTATAATATATTATATTATTTATATATTTATTAATGATTATTTATATATTTATTAATAATTATTAATATATTTATTAATGATTATTTATATATTTATTAATTAGATAATGGGGGGGGTCCTTATTATTATTTACAATAATAATTATTAATGGACCCCAGATATCCTATAATTAATAATAAAGAATACTTCATTTAATAATATTATTATATATAATATAATTATATTATATACTTTTTTATAAATGTATTTAAATTTATATATATATAATTATAATTAGAAAGTCTCTGCTGAAAGTTAAATGGAAATACCTAAAAGGAGTTGAAATTAAAAATAATAATAAATAATGATATAAAAATTATAAGTTTCTCCTTTCGGAACTTAAAAATAATATTAATAATAATATATAAATATTATATCTTTTTTATAATATAATATTTGTTAAAGAATAATATAAATATTATATCTTTTTTTATAATATAATATTTGTTAAAGAATAATATAAATATTATACCTTATTTTGAAATCTCAACCAATGATTAAAAACTATAATTAAATATAATTAAAAGTCCGCTCCCTTTTTAATTTTAATAAGAAGAATATAAATTTTATAAAAGAATATATATATATATATATATAATATAATATATAATATAATATATTATGATATTAATTTTATTATAATATATAATATTTTTTTTTATTTATAATATTATAAATAAATGATAAAATGAGGGGTTTCGGTCCTATATCATATTATATCATATTGGTATCCAAAACTCTTTAATTATAATAATAATTATAATAATAATTATAATAATAATTATAATAATAATTATAATAATAATAATATGGAGTCCGGCCCGCCCCCGCGGGGCGGACCCCGAAGGAGTTCATATTTTTATAAATATAAATAAAAGTGTTCATTTGTAATGTAATAAAATTTAATATATTATGATAAATATATATACTTTTTTTTAATGGTTAATTAAATTATTATCAGATAGGATAGACTCGAACTAACTAGGTCTTTCTCCCAAAGAAAGCGCCTGACCTTTTGGCTTCTATCTGTATTAATATATAATATATATAATAAAATAATAAAAATAAAATAAATAAATAATAATAATAATAATAATATAATTACTTTATAAATATAAAGTCCCCTTTTAATTTAATTAAGATAATTTAATTAAGATAATTTAATTAAGATAATTTAATTAAGATAATTTAATTAAGATAATTTAATTAAGAAGGAGTGAGGGACCCCCCTCCCGTAAGTATACGGAAGGGGGGGGACCGAACCCCTTTTTATTTTTAAAAAGGAGTATTCATTACTTTTTTATAAGATTTTTATTAATTTCATATTGATTATTATTAATAATTTTATTAATAATAATAATAATATATAATTCATATTATTAAATGTTTATTTTTATTAATTAAGATACTTTTATAATATATAAATATATATTTATTAATAAAGAATAATATTTATATTATTTATAATTATATTTTTATTATTAATTAATTAATTAATTAATTAATTATATATATATATATAATTTATATAAAGAATAAACATTATTTTTTTTATCTTTTTAATATTTTTTATTTATATATTTTAATGATAAAATAATAAATAATTATTAATAATAATTTATTATTAATTAATAATTCCGGGGCCCGGCCACGGGAGCCGGAACCCCGAAAGGAGAATAAATATTTTAATAATAAATATTATTTTTATAATATAAATTAATATTATAATATAATATATATATAAAAAATTAATTATGAA